>NW_024882546.1:0-248801 GCF_019059575.1 Amphibalanus amphitrite | reverse complement strand
CCCCGCCCCCAATTATCTCGCCCATTCTGACCTCATTAACGACTCTGGCTGTGCTTCGCTCGGGGAGGGGGGAGAGGGAGGGGGCAGAGGTACACTCTGGCACTAGGTCGTCGTCGGTATCGATTTTAGCGTCAAATCCGTTTATGGCCGTCTGGTCAGCGTCGCTGCCTTTTTCCACGAGCTGTGCAGTGCGCTCCACCCGGGGACCTGCATTGGTTGGGAAGTCGAGGGGAAGGAACGCCACAGTCCGAGCAGCTGAGGTATGCTCTTTGGTGAGCGTCGAGCGTAGCTCCAGGCGCGAGGTGCGTAGTGCTGGCGCCGTCGGAGAGCCGATATTGCCTCTTTGTACTGATGGATGAATGGATTCCATCGGGATTGGGTTTCAGCGCTGTCACGCGCGCTCAATGGAGCCGTTTGATGGGAGGTAGATAGAGATGCGTAGCAGATGGCGTCGGTTTCCGCACTCGCCCGGCTTCGGAGGCTTATTCCAGACATTGATGCAAACATTCTGATAGTATTTTTTTTTCTGGGCTGATGGAGCTTAAGAAGATTTTCTATTTTAGGCTTTCGTTGGACACAAAAAGTTAATTTTCACTTCAGTTAATTTCCGTTCATCTGGGCACTAATGGTTCTATCTCCGCCCTTTGCCTATCTCTATTGTGGCGTGTCCTTGCCCTTCAAACTTGATTAGGGTGTCAGTGTGCCAGTCTGTGCCGTTGGTCCGCTCTAAGACGTGTCATTGGGCTCTCAACCTACGCTCAGCTCCTCTGAGCTTTGCCACTTCGTGTTTCTAAAGCTGTTGCCTTACTTCGGATCACGCTCTGTGGTTTGTTGCACTGTTAATGCTTTGCGTGCGTTTGTTGAGCTGTAGGGTATTGTTTTATTTGTATCTTTGTTGTTTACCTAATGTCAAGCTGCTTATGTATGTATGTGTGTGATGCTGCTTTGTTTTACTCCATGTTGTGTTTCTTTGTCTGATTCTGTACTTTGCTCGGCTGTTTTAGGCCTGTTCCATCCTGACTTCCTGGGACCCTGAGCGACGAGCTTGTCTCCCCTCCCGTCCGCGCCCCTCCACCCGTCTCTGGTAGCTGATATTGCCACCAGCGCCACCGCGGTGACGTCCCGTTTACGGGTCGTCTCTGCGGCGCCTTAAACTGGCCCTGGCCTTCCGCGCCGACCGCCTGACGAGGTTAGCATACAAATAGAGCAGTCAGCCCGGCGGACGGCGTCGTTCCACCGCCGCGCCGCCCGAGCCCGGCAGTTTAACCGGCCCCGAGGGGCGGCGCCGGTCGTTTCGCGACTCGGTATGAAGTTGATGCAGGGGCTGCTGGCCAGACCAGAGTGCTTGGGTGGACGCTGTATTGGAGAGAGGATGGAGATGATGGTTAGGTGCTGGAAGGAAGGTATTTCATTCAGGGTTTTCTTGGAACCTCAATCGTTCTATTTATTAAATGATTAAAACTGCTTTGTCGTAATGACACCATGCCACTGCACCTTGAGTTTCACTTTCCGAAGAAGAACATGCTTACCATATTCGGAATAACAATAATAATCTACTGGTGACGGTGTGTACGAAAACGAATGTGGTATACTTTAGTAATGTGTTCTAGTTCCTGCTGGGTGTCGGCCGCCCGCCTCCGACGCGGGGCGTCAGTAACCTAACCTAACACCGTCCGTCGGCGGGCCGCCGGGCCCGCTCGGCGGTCTGCCGGCGGCCCGGCCCGCGGCCCGACCCTGCGCTGCCGGAGCTCTCCGGTGTGTGGTCTGGGACGGGCCGGGGGTCTCGGAGAGGGGCGGCGGCCTCACCGGCGGACGGCGGCGGCGCCGGCCGGCCGGACGGTGAGCGTTGACCGACCTCGGTACGGCCGGCTGCTCCCTTCCACTGGTCGGACCGCCGAGCCGCCGTCCGCACACAGCGCCGTCAGCAGGAGACAGGAACGGCGTCCGGCGGCGGCCGGGCGACAGCCGCCGGCCGGCCGCCGCCACCGACGCGACACTTGGACACCGGGTCGGCGATGGCTCCGGTGTCCCCGGGATCGAATAGGGAAGGGTTGATATAGCCTTGGAACTCTTTGTTGGACTCGTATACGCTTTTGTTATCTTCAAGGTGTTTCAGTTCAATATTTACATTTTCTAACCAATCTTTCGTCGATTTGGTATTGAATATGCGAAGCTGAATATCATTTTAAGAGCAGATGTGTATCTGTATCATGTGCAATTTTATGGGAATCAGCTTTTCCACAGCTCTGAACCACTTCTGAGTCACAATTTCGCATTCATACGAAAGTCTACATCCTACCACCTTTTCACATTTCCGCCTTAGTGATTGCCGCTCGGACCCAGCTAATATCCCGTGTATGCTCTGGTTCGTGCGTGTGTGTGCGCGTTTCAAAGGCTTGTTATGGTCCGTTTGGTGGCCTGCCCCGGGGCGCCCGGCCGGACCACCCGGAACTGTGTTTGGCTGCCGGCAATCACAGGCCCGGGGCGGCCCATTTGGTCAGCGCGTGGTTGGCCGGCCGGGCGCTGTTTGCCCCAACGGACCGCACCTTTGGAGGAACGTGAGTCGGCTGCTGATTGTAGGCTGGTGGCAGAAACTGGGTGTTTTTAAGACGCAGGCGCGAAGCAGTGCGCATAGGTGTAGTTGGAAGCTTTGGCGCGTTTGCGTCAATGCAGATAAACATTCGTTCGAATTGCGGAGATAATTGTATAGAACGACACTAAAGGCCTGGCTACACCATGCGTTTTCTGCGAGTTTGCGTTTTTTGCCTAATATTGCTCTAGGAAAAAAGTTATGAATAATATAACTTTTACATTACTTATATTATATATACAAAAGTTAGTATAGCTGTTATATTAACTAAAATTTGAGGTAAAAAACATCTCAAAAACATAATATCGTTCTTTTTTTCTAGAACGAAATTACGCAAAATACGCAAAGCTGCAAAAAAAAAAAAACGCACGCAAAAAATGCATAGTGTAGCCAGGCTTTTAGGCTGTGGAAATTTGCTGTTTATTGCTTGTTGACCAGTTTTCCCCTTCGTTGCTCATCGCCATTGTGTTATGGAACATTAAAGTTGCTCCTTTATTTGTTTCTTTATATGCAATCTACGTATGATGTAAAACACGTTGTTAGCCTGTTTGCCAATTTAACCTTGATGTAGCGGTTTCTAGTCCCTATTTCCCGCGGCCACGACGAGTCTTCTGTGGGGTAGCGAAAGCGGTCGGTCGAACCGCGTAATCCGTCCCAAAGTCGTGCGGTGCAGTCTACCTCTCCAGGCCACTACCACTGCTGCCATCTAGGAGCGGGAGTAGAAAGTTGATAGCGCTGCCGTCTCTGCGAATGGCAACCTGCCTGTTCCTTTTTAAGTGGTTGCTGCATTTTTAAAATTAAAAGAGCGAATGGAAGCGGAGAAAGGCTATTTGTGAGGCGACGCTGTTGACAGTGTTGGAAACTTTACGTGGAACTTTCAATGAAATCGTTCCTATTCAAACAACTTCCGCCGTTTTCATCAGGCTCTCTTTGTTCCCACGAATTTTAGGCCATTAACTGTTCGCTGTGTTTTCAAGGATATTCTCCGTGACAAGGCGCTAACTTATCTTTGTTTTCCTGCCGGCTGTTAATTTATAACGTCTCTCTCGTATTCCTTCGCGCCGAGAGCTGGCTGTCTTCATTCTGCTCGTTCCAGTTCGATTAATACAATCGGCACGATCTAATTTATGGCGTGCTGTGTTGTGGAACGGCCTCATTTCTGAAATGGCGGCCATCGACCGGGTAGTAATGAAACCGACGGTGTACCATACTCGATAATTGCGCTCCAGAAGCGGAGCGCACGGTGCGCTGTGGACTTTCTAGCGCGGATCAAGCCCAATAGACAAACGCTATATGCTTCAAAACATGTGTATTGTTGCAATGCTCCACCATGGTATCCTTTTCGCACACAGTTATATAGATTAGTTTTCAACGTGTTTCCTGTTTATGCGGGCTTGTGGATTGTTCACTTTGTGGTCCTTTTTAATGCGGTAGAAAATGGTAGTTACGTAGTGTACTGTGCCGGCTGTCCTGAAGTTTATAGGAATAATTGTCATTTGTCTCGTTTCAAATAGCGTGGCAGATGTTGCATGCCAAGTGATGTCAAACTTCGCCTCCGAGTAAGCCGTCCTCACTACTATTCACAGTCATCCTCCCCGCGAGTAGTACCTTGTGTCTGTCTCTTCCTACACCCTTGTGATCACTCTCCCCTTCTGACACCCACCGGGTCTCTTCTCCAGGCGGCGGCAGCGCGGATGAAGCAAACTGCGAGGTGTGGCTGTTCCCCACCGGCCAGTCTCACTCTGACGGCACTCCGCGGCTGCCCCGGCTTCACCCTATCTCCGGAGAGGCCGCGGTGGCTCCCAGTGATGACAAGATTGACGGCTGTGCTGATCTGTTCACTGTGGTGGAGGGGAAGCTGCAGACCGAGTTCCATAACATGGTCCAGGTGAGTGCTGTGGTACCGCGGCTTTGGTGGTAGTGGGGACAAGATGGTTTGGGAGACAGAGCTCCGTGCGGTGCAGGGAGATGGGGACGGGAGACACGGTAGCTTTAGCGCGCTGGGAGACGACACGGCTCGACGTGGTGGAGTTGAGAGACTCGTGCTGCGCGTTGAGGACGGGTGGATAAGTGGACTGGGGTCGGGGCGGGACTGGTGGCCAACAGCCGGGACCGGCGGGCTCACCACTGCAACGGCTGGCGACTGATTGATGAGCATCGAAGAGATAGACACTTGTAATGACCGACGGCTGTTATAACTAACGGCTGATAGTTTCCCGATGACTGACAGCTTTCGGACAGATAATAATTAACTAATGGGACTTACGAGTCACTGCCCACGAACGAGGGGCATCTGACTGCTCAGGACTCATGAACTCCGAACAACGGCTTGTGCTCGAAGATACCAGCTACTAAAGGATATATAACAACGAATGACAGCTGAGGCTCTCTTCACGATGCCTTGAATGTGTTGAATATTTCATGTCAACACCCAGGTGTAATAATAAATTTAGAGCGAATGGAAGCTTCGCGTCTCTAACTAGAGGCCCGGATGGCGCGCCTAATATCGTTTCACCAGACAGTTCGTTTTTGAGTTGACGGTAGCGTCAGTCTGTCATTTCCATCCGTATTATTTACGTGCCTCTCAGGAAGTCGAGGATTTATATTCAGGGCGGCATCTCGTTGATTTGGGATTAATTCCGTGAAGTGAGTGTGAAATGAGAAATTCAGTCCCGTTTGGATGTTTTGGTGCGGAAAATGGCCTGGGCTCCTTTGCAACATGCAGGTCGGGTCTCGAGTTCTTAGCTTCATTGCTACCGTAAATTAACTCGATATTTGAGGACTCTGGAAAGACCAAGAAGCGCTAAGGTAAAGAGGTAACCTATGGGCTCACATGTTACTCCAAATGGATGTGTTTAGAGAGCAGTTATGTCTACCCTGACGTCATTGTCTCGTGTTTCGCCGCCCATTGGAACGAATGTGCTATGGAACTGCGCTGCACGGTCCGTCTGGAGCCCTCCCTTCCCCTCCCCTCCCCTTTCCCTCTGAACCGGAGGTGGCGGTCACGTCCAAACGACCCCGTGCTGCTGCCAACGACCCGCCGGCTCCCGAGAAGCGGCACACCGGATATTGCTGCAGACCGGATGTTGGACATTTCCGGTGCAATTTGACCCCGGCGGCGTCCGGGTGAGGAGACATTTGACGCTGTTGCTGGGCTCGTCTAATGGGGAGTAAATTCTGCTGTTATACTCATATAGTGCGTCATCAGCAATTTATTTATCTCATAGACAGCTCATGCGGACCACTGATAATATTCGTTTTCCTAACCTAAGCCCGTGCCGGTGGGTTTGTCATTGGAACTTATTTGTTTTGTATCGCTTGGATGGTTAGTATTTACGGTCTAAGTGAGGTGATTAATTCATGATCTTTATGAAACTTGTCACTTGAGCTCGATAGCCTTTCGGCGCAGGGCCAACAAGTGGGATGGGTCGCCCGCTTTATCGATTTGGAGCATCGCTCGGTCCAGAAATAACATCCGGATGGCGAGGGGCGGAAGTTGAACAGTGACACCGCTGGTGGTGTGTTGACTCTCTCTCTCTCTCTCTCTCTCTCTCTCTCTCTCTCTCTCTCTCTCTCTCTCTCTCTCGCAGTTGAGTTGTTTGCGGTGAGACGTCAGTTTTTGCCCAGAGACATGTGTCTGGGTCTTTCAGTTGTCCTCCATCCATCCGCGTCGGGCTGACACCCCACGCTGGCCTGGTACCGCGCTCGGTTCGTCCTCTCGTATTTGCTTTCTGTTTATTATCCTACGTCTCCCGTCCCTTTTCGATGCTGTCATTTATTGGCTGTTTTGTGTTTGTAGTATTCCTCCAACACGTTTCCTTATCAACGCGTCTTCTTTCCCGGCAACTATCCCTATTATCTTAAATCCGTCATTTTCGTCCCACCGTCTTCAGACACTTCGCCTGCTTTTCTCTATCTGCTGCACAGTGCCTCACTTCTTCCCACCTTCCAAATCTCGGATTCCCCTACCCTACACCCTTAATTCTCATATCGATGATTTGTTGTAGCGTGTGCGGCGGCTTCGTGTGTTGGTAGCCAGTGGTTCCGCGTACTGCGTCCCACCGGTCCACAGTCCGTTTATCACCCGTCGGGCGGTACAGCCGAAGATTCAGTGGAACCGACTCCCCACGGGGCCATCATCTCTGGAACTGATGATCACCAGCATTCAGCGAATCCGACTCCCACTGCTACCTCACGTTGTCGCTCAGGCCGATTCCAGAAACTAATACAGCAAAGTAGCGACATCGCTCTGGCGTACACGGTTTCTTCCGCTTCCACTAGCATGACCGTTTTGTTTTCTTTTTTGCTTCCTTCTCAGTAGAACCCTTCATTCATTACTGTGAACGACTCGGGGCTGTTTTTTGTTCTCCGCACATTTCTTACGTCCCGCCTCTGCCGGTGGCGTCCGGACAGGACTGGCTGTGCTGTCGGTCTCCTGTCAGCGTGTCAGTGCCAATCTGTGTGTCTCTGCCGCGGCATTGTTGCCTGCTCTCGCCGCTCTCTCTCCCGCTCCGCGCTCTACCCGGATGTCCGGGTCGTGGCCGGTCTGATTGTAGCGGCTGCTGTCGCTCCCTGCCGGCCCGGTCTGTACGGGGAGGAGAATGGAAACGCCGAGTAGACAGCCACCGCTTACCTAACGGTGGTGCCAGAGAGCAGTGTGAATGCTGACAGGACGGTGTCGTGCATACTGCGTAATGCGTATAGCATAATGCATTCCTCTTCATCCTTCCAAACATGGTTTTGTCCATATTTTGTATTACCCCATCCATGATTTTGTCTTTATTATTGTTGCGTTACGTTTTGAAGGAAACGAAACATAGCCACAGGATGCTGTTTATGTTTCGATTTATGTTGATATGATGGATAATTGATCATCTTACCGAAAGCAGCACTGTCGTGAAAGCCAGGCAAACTCGGGCGTATCTTCTATGACAACAGCCAACTTCGAATTGTACACCTTCCCAATGAGTGCGCTGTAATGGGTATCTATCAACCCCCAATGACACACCTTTTCAGCACTTTGCTGTATTAGATCGGCCATTCAGCCCCCATGCCCAGGTCAGCAAAGGCCGTCGCAACACGCTATCTCAAGTGAGGAGGTCAGACACCTTAGCTTTGGGTGCGGAAACGGGACAGGACCCCAGTCATAGCCTGCGCCAGGTCAGCCACGAGGTGTCTGTCTCATCGTGACATGGGGACACGCGACGCCATGACACCTGACACGTTAACACGCGACACACGTATAGGCCGTGTCACTGACACCGGAAAACGCTGACACCGCTACCGTAACCGTGACGGTATGACACAGTAACCGTGACGATATGACACTGTGCGACAGCGTTTGGGGCAAACAGCTATGACACAGAGCTGCAGTGAACGACATGGTACCGTCACGCTGGAGCGAGCGCCGGCACGGCGGCTCGTCCCCCCCCCCTCCGCGTCCCCCCCCATCGGAGACCAGTACCGCCTGGCACCGACCCGTGATGTCACACATCACGTGATGGGAGCGGCAGTCATCGGTCCCGACACCACACAAAACATGGGGAAAGCTCGTTTGCAGATGACGCTGTAAGTTAGATATTTATGACATCTCAGTTTGGAGGATTGACAGAATAGGGTAGCATCAATGATTCAAGGGAACCTTGACTGAAATTCGCCTCACATTTATGCTTCTTGGTGAATATCTATACACAAGTTATGGTCCAATGAGAAGCACATATAGCTGGGTTTACATGTAAGAAAAGAAATTCACCGTTTTTCCCCAACACTGCCAAGTGTCACATAATTGCCGTCTTCGTTCTTGCTTACGGCAATTAAACACCTTAGGCCACTTAAAATCCCTACTTAATCACCGGGAATGGTTTCGTGATCTCGCAGTTTCCTCGCTCATATAATGCATATTCATCATTGCCAGTTGCTTAAAATGTAGCGACCACTCGCCTGCTTATGCCACATCATGTCCCGCTAGCTCTCACCATTTGAGTGTATCTCAAGTGAGCTGCTCTGGTGCTCGTCTGGGCACTTTGTGCTGATGCTCGACACTTAGTCCACGCATTTCGCTGTCCTTCACCGCTGTTTCACGAGAACTCTCGCCAGTATTCAGCCGCTGCGCACAATACCTCCTAGATTACCGGTGACTGACATCGTTTTACTGACTGTCAGTCTCGCAGTCCATCGCCAGTCACTCGCCTAGTGCTGAAGGTGTGTTCTTTCAGGATTGTCCTTACGTGCCGCCGCATACCACCAGCTGTCCGCACTGCCCGCATCTGTCATTTAATGTCCTCTCCGGACACACCTGTCACGACTGTCATCGCACCTGTCACCGCTTGTTTTCCCTGCCATTGCCTGTCATCGGATCTCCTCACCGAAAACACTGCCTAGCACCGCCTCTCGTCACTTTACCGCACCTGTCATTGCCCGTCACCTGTCATCACGTTACCACACCTGTCACTAGCTGCCTTCTGCTGTCATTCTCTGTTACCGCCTGTCCTCACTGTCAGCACCCGCGAAGGACCGTCCCAGATTGCTACAGACCATTGACTGTTGCACTTTTGGTATGGCTGGCCGGTGTAGAAAGTTCACCTGGCCTGGCAATTTCACATAGCATCCCACTCCACTCCATCAATCTCACTCCCGCCCACACTCCTTCCAAATGTCACCATTTGGGGCGTGGCGATATTTCTTCATTAACCTTCGCTCTTGCCGTGTTTGACGTGCACCAGACCGGTGCGGTGGTGTATAGCCGGCAATTTTTCCAAGCCCCACCCACCCAACAGTTCGTTACCGGGCGAGAACCCTCAGCGCTCTCAGCTGTCGGCCTGATCGGTCTCACGGGAGACACGGGAGAGGTTTCCCGGACATATCCCTTGTCTTGGACAGCCAGAGCAATAGCCTTGCGGTGCGAATGGCTCTGCCGGCAGCGGTTTTAACGACTTCCATAGGAGTCTGACAATGAGTACGAACGGCCGGTGTCTCGGTGGCGCGGGGCTGGACTCTGTCGTGATGTTTACGCATTGTGTTAACACAATGTTTACGCACTGTTTGGTCGACGTTTACATTTGTGTGCGCTCAGTTCCACGCTGCTGGCGAGTGAGTCACTCAGTTGTTCGGAGACTGTTCTGCTCACTCGCGAAGTTAGATCACTGCTCAGATAAGCGCCGCACTGAACATCAGCCAAGTCATCGCGGTTAGATCAATGGTCCTTAAATCATCGGTCAGATCAGCACCGCCTGGATCATCAGGTCACCAATTCCCAGAGCATCGGTGTTTAAATTATCGCGGAGATCAGATCAGTAGCGCTCAGATCAGCCGCGCTCAAACCACTATCGTTCTGTGGCTCTGATCACTGACGCTCAAATCACTGTCGCTCAGAGGACTGTCGCTCAGATCACTGTCGCTCAGAACACCCCCGCTCAGATCACTGTCGCTCAGATCACTGCCGCTCAGAACACTGTCGCTCAGATCTCGAAGTTGTCGTCGAGCTCGGTGTGCGCCGGGTCGTCGCCGGTGGTGGCCACCGGGTGGACGATGTTGTTTCCGTGGCAGCAGCAGCAGACGGCGCGCAGCCAGGCCAGCACGGCCGAGCTGAGCGCGTCCTCGCAGAACATGGTGGCCACGGTGACCAGCAGACGCGTCAGCACCAGCAGCAGGGCGGCCCAGCGCAGCAGCGCCAGCGCCGTGTCGGCGGGCGCGGCCAGCGCTGCGCCCAGCACGGCAGCGGCGGCCAGCGCGGCGGCGCCCAGGTGCGCACCGGCCAGCACCAGGCCGGCGGCCGGCGGCCGCGCCAGCAGACTGTCGTAGTGCCGGCCGGTGGCGGACGCGCCGCCGATGGGGCTCTGATCGGCCGCCGGCCGGCCGCCGCGGCGCGCCCACAGCGCCACTGCCAGCAGCGCGGCGCCCAGCAGGCAGCAGCCGCCCAGCACGGCGGCCGTCAGCACCAGCTGGCCGGCCGCCAGCGCGCTGGGCAGGTGACATACCCCCTCCCAGCGGTTCCAGCCGGCGGCCGGCAGGGCGGCCAGCGCGGCGCTCAGCAGCCACTGCAGCACCACCAGCGCCGGCCACAGCCAGCCGGCGGTCTGCAGAAGTGGCAGGCAGCCGAGACGCGCTGAGCGCAGCAGCTGGTGCAGCAGCAGCAGCAGCGCGTGCAGACAGCCGGCGCTTAGCGTCAGCAGCAGCAGGCCGGCGCTGAACAGCAGACACGCCGGCTGCGAGCCCAGAAAACCGGGCACGGTAGCCCGCGGACGCACCGGCGGCGGCTGACTGATGGATTTGATCGGGTAGATGACGTTCAGCGCGGTAAGCATGCCCAGCAGAGCATGACTAAGATGAAGCACCATCTGAGGACCGCGCGTCAGCTTATGGTGCAGCTGCGCGGCCGCCTGCGCCAGCGAACCGAAGAAGCAGACAGTGGCCAGCGCCACACTCAGTACCAAATAGATCTTCTCGGGGATAGTGGGCTCGATCAGCTCGTACCGCTCAGGCATGTTGAGATGAGTTCAGCCGGCGGTGGCCGGGCGGAGAGACGGTCTCACAGCGTCTGACAGAACCTCTCGGACCTCCCCGGATCGGGCAGGTCTTCAGAAGCCTCACATGGGCGCGGCTGGGGCGCTGAGCGGACTGGTCCCCCGCCGCTGAGCCGGGAAATCTCCGGGCTGTCAGCCCACAGAGGCCGTGCTGACTGGGGATCGACGGCGGTCGGCGGTGACGGCAGCTGACATCTGAAACACAGGGACGGAATGGTGACACGGAGGCCCGGCATCTGCTGACTGCTGCGAGGCAACGGCTTTTCCAGAGACAGTGGACGCAGAACGGTCACAGGATTGTTCAAGAAACACATCACCATCTAGAGGCGACCGAATGGCGAAGGTCACAAGAAGGCAATAATGTCTCAATTTCGGAGACTGGTCTCGAGTGGGGAAGCAAATTGTTCAATCGTTTCTGATTTGATAGGTCACTCAGTCTGTGTTGGTCTGCGGTTTCCGGTGACCTCTGGGGAGTTACCGATGAGTCTGACATTCAGAGGGACGGCCAGTTCCGGTCCCCAGATTGAACCGCCGTCCGTCACTGACAACGGATAAATGGAGATCACGAGTTTGGTGAAATTAGCAGAAACTGCAGACTAGTCTATTTTTTTTTAGATATTTTCAACACACTTTGAACAATCGTTTTTGGAAAGGCCAGTAGGCCTAGTAAATTGACTATAAGGTCATATTGAGAGCCTGACTTTGTTTTCAGTCATGTAGATTGCCATCACATGGAAATTATAAATATGCATTAGCCGGTACCCGACAATTCCTTTGACGTTGTCCCCATGCAAAGATGATTAACTATGGACGATCTGTCATTCATTGATGAAACATCTGCGACACCAACGACTACTTGTTACGTGTACTTCCTAACACGCAATGTGCCAGCGGCGTCATTGATCGAACCTACAACACAGGACGCGGGACACGGACACGGAAACGGAAGCGGACACGGACCTGGATGCGGACATGAATGCGGAAACGAACATGGATACAAGAACAGCTATGTTCGCCCGAGACGGACATAAAAATAGAAACGGATACGTAAACGGACACACGCCCCAAACATACGTGGAGACGGTTACACATGAATGCTCACACGAAAACGGACACGCGAACAGACAAAATGGAACGTAAGCGGACATTGAAACCAACGCAGAAATTTACACAGAAGTGGCCCGAAGTGGAAATGGACATTGAGACGAACAGTGAAAACGGACACAGTCTGACACGGGATCGGGGCCGCCTCTGCACCACCATTCAGCGCTTCCCCATGCCACACACGTCCGGCTGTCTATGAGCTAGCCAGGCCGCCCTATCGGCATTCGAGCCACCCCATCCCGGGACCATCGTATTGCCGTCTGCCCGCGAGCCGGGTGTCTGAGATGGGCACCGTATGGCCGTCTGACGCGCCCGGGAAGGTGATGGTCGGGGTGGGATCTCGCGGCGGGAGATGGACGCCGCCCGGCTGGCCACTTTGGCCGAGTTTGCTAAGTTTGGACGGCGGAGAAGGCTGTCTGACGATGTTCGTGGCGGTGCGGGATGGGAACTGAGGAATGGGGCTTTGCGCAATAAGCAGTACCAGGTTCTGCCGCCAGATGTCTCACGAGTCGATTCAGACATGGCGCGCGGCGCGAGGGCCGCTTGCTGCGTTATTATTGCGGTGGAGATGCGCGGATCTCTGAAAGTTTTTACAATTATTTACTGGTTTCCTTTAAAAACACGGTCGTCATTGTGGATTAAGACTACACGATATGGTATATGATGCCGATGGACTGAATAAATGGTCCGAGCTCACAAAGAAAGCGTGGGCTGATAGAATGTTTCTCCCGTTGATACTGGCCTGCACTGTGAACTACTGAAATGTTGGCCTGAGGAAAATTTCGACAACTTACTTAAAAGCTTTAAAGGAGCGATCACTTATCTGTATGCCCTTTGAAGTTCCTCTGGCTCGTGAGGTAGAGTTAGAACGTTTAAAAGGAGTATTCAACTGCACTGAAAAAAAGGAGGGACAAAATGACCGAGTACCCGTGCCGTCGATGAGCTTAAATGAATGATTTCAACCTGGCAAAATCATTCGACATGATGGTGTTTTTTTTTATACAATAAACATAAACGTAAACAACATAAACATTTTGTCTAAGCAAATCATCATGGGCGAATTCGAGGGACGAGTCATGGCAAAAGTTGGCCCTGAAACTGGACTGTGGTCTGTGGACCATGCACAGTGGACGTGCGCATGGGCAGAATGCAACCCTGACAATACCAAGCAGGGGTGCGGAGCCGGAGCCGGAGCTGGAGCCGGAGCCGGCATATTTTGCCCGGAGCCGGAGCCGGAGCCGTGAAACAGCATAGCCCGGAGCCGGAGCAGGAGCCGGAGCCGTCAAAAAAGGGGGCGACTCCGGCTCTTTTTTTAAGAGGAAAAAATATTGACCTAGTTCGGTTTGACAGTACAAGGCAGTAAAATGTGTGGTATTCAAAAAAGCCTTGTCATGCAAATACAGAAGCAACGTGCACCAATCCAACCGCTTTTTTCTTCCACCCGTATTTAATTAATCGCATAGGGGATGTACTGAGTAGGAGCCGTAGCGGTAGCCGGAGCCGGAGCCGGCGGAGCCGGACCATTTTACTCGGAGCCGGAGCCGGAGCCGGAGCCGCCATATGACATTTCACCCGGAGCCGGAGCCGATTTTTTTTTTCCGGAGCCGGAGCCGTCTGAAATTTCCACGGCTCCGCATCCCTGCTTCTAAGTATTGAACACCGTGCTTCGCGCCAGGTTTCTCCATACGCCACCCCATCTCAGCCTTGGAGAACACCAAATCTGACGGAGCTGAGGATCAATGATAACCGCATAATGACTCATGCCTGCTTCTGAGGCCAACACATAATTTTCTAGCCATTTTCACGGAAAAGTTTCTTTTTTAATAATTTTTGACTCAATGAAAGGCACAACTTTGCTTTTGCCAGCGACGTATTACGCTCTACCGACTCTCTAGATCAATGGGATCGTGAGTTATTGACGAACAACTCTTGTGACCAAAGTGACGTTAAAAATTAAGTAACGCAAGGTTGACAATGCAAAAGTGAAGCATATGACCATGCAAAGAGTGTATGAAATCACAATGCCATGTGATTGAAATAGTTTTAGATTATTCCCGGTACCAGACTAATAACAGTATCCATATTTTCCCATTAGCTTACCTATGAAGTAAGCTAATGGGGTCACGTGAGGTCACGTGCCCGACCTGACCTCATGCAACCTCTAGAAAACATTTGGCATGTGCAAGTGTGAGACATCCGGAAAATAGTACGTCCTATAGGTTTCATTATTCTCCCTGTGAAAATTTCTCCGGAACTGAGGCGGTGCGAAGCTGCGACATCTGAGGACCATGCAGAGATTCACTTATGACGTCATAGTTCAGTCAACTGACCTAGCCTCGAAATGTGGTCATTGTCACAAGATCCGCCTTGAATGAAAGGTCAGGGATGTCAAGTTTCAGTTCTTTATCGCCGGTGTGTTTCGATCTATCGCAGGAAAACCTAGGAGGGAGCCGCACCCGCCCCTCTCGGCCGGAGAGGCACAAAATAAGCGTCTCAAAGCCTGAAAGCAAGGAAAATACCCCAAAACTTATCCAAATCGCTATGATCTTAGCTCCGTCCGCCTGTAAATCACGTAAAACGCATCCAATGCGTCGGCCGCCATAGCCACTACCGAGGCCGGCGTGTCCGGATCGCTCGTGCTGCCACCTGTCGGCCGGGCTACATTGAGATATCCCCATTGGATCCTGAGGCAGGGAGGGGGAGGGGGATATGATAGCGGGATGTTGATGTATGTGTGTGTGGGGGGGGGGGGTCTACAGTCATGACGAAGACGTCACTTTAGGAGACAGGGGATAGCGATGTAGGCGACATGGTACCGGAGCGGAACATAGGGCGTGTCATGTCATTAGGGGGGATTTTACCGGTCAATTGGCCGGTGACGTCAGCCTTATTGACCGCGACCGCCGGCAGCACCTTTGTTCAGCTGAATCGGCTCATGGACTGCATGGTAACCGGGGGTAGACGTGTAATTATTCTACTGTGCAGAGATGTTCTCATTTGAAATAACCTAATCTTTCATTAAGATCAAATTGACTTCTGCGTAGCATGCGTAACGCGTTCCATGCCTGGAAGTGTCGGTGGAGCCTTCTGTAGAATGAAGATGATTGACCAAGCCTCGTTTCCTCATATTATTTATGCTGAAAGAAGTAGTTGCTATCTCATTCGACCCACATTACTAATATTGCAACGGTCAATAATTTCACGATCGGTGCACGATATCGGCCCAGTACTTGCTGGTTGCTTAGGGCTAGGACATTGGATCGGTCGTCCTTCATGCTGCCCGGATGACTTCAACCATCCCGATGCTTTTACCGGGAATAAGCTTTCAAACCCAGTCTAGAAATCGCTTTCGTCTCAAGGCGACAGCCTTCATGCATAGAGATGTGTTTGATCTTGCAACTGGACTCGGGACATTTATTATGATGGCGATCGACAAAATCGTGAGATGATTTTGTCCGCTAACTCCCTGGCTTAGATTCGACGACTTTTGGCATTTCCGTAGTTTTAATTTTTATTTTATAATGGAGGCTAACCGGCAATGTAAACCAAAACTGCTCCCCTGTAGTTAAAATGTGTTGTATCCTCACCTATCAATATTATTGAGTGTACTTAAAACCAACCACAAATTCTGTATAGTGGCTTTTCTAAAGCTGAACCTAGGTATCTGCCACTGATATTGCTTAGGTTATGTATGTGCTGTAAAATGGATGATTGCGGTGACTCTGGCCAAATAACCGAAATTCTGGTTTGATGTTCTGAATATCGTAGATCAATGTGGGATCATAAATTTCCGAATATACGGGCCCCGCGGGGAGTTTTATTGCGGCGAACGCAGGCAGTGCTTCCAGCGTCTGATAGGCGAATTTATGTGCAATATGTCCTTTGAAGTGAGGGATGGGAAAATTTGGTATGTCATAAGTCATAGTTTTATCTGGTTGTTGTGAAAACCGCATTGATCCTTGTTTTAACTACGGGTTTTATTGGGAATATTGTTACTCTTTATTGAGCTGATAGAAGGTAACACGATTTATATTTAATTGGCTGCATGCACACTGCACAGAACTTCAAGTCACAGTTTAATCGCCACAGACGCCGCAATCAGGCGAATCTCAATCACACAATCTCAGCCGTCACAGCACACAGCCACTGTGCCTTTCTGACCACCCTCGGCACCACCCCAGCCCCTGTCGCCGCCGCCGCCGCCTCTGATTCATTTGTCTGCGGCCGACGCTCGGCGGCTGGTGGCCGTCCCGCAGAGCAGGCCGGTAATTTGTCCGGGACCGTGCCGATCAGCGCTGCTGTCTGGGGGCGGTACCGGCCCGTCCCTCGCTCTCTCCCTCGTCTCTCCCTCTCCATCTCTCTCTCCCTCTTCTCCCTCACTCTCCTCTCCCTCTCTTTGACCGACTGTCGATTCCCAACACTCGCCTTCTGCCAGCTCTTTCTTCGTTCCCAGCTAGCTATTCGCCGCGGACCGTCTCTCGGAAGCCGTTTTTTCTTCGGTCGTGTCGTTTTCTTCTTCAATTTCGCCGCTGTTCGCTTGGAGACGCCTTTTCCCGGCGACATTGGCACTTGGAAATCCCAGCCAGCCGGATCTATTTCGCTGAGAAACCGTCTCAGCTATTCAGCGTTGCTTACGTCGGGGTGATGGATACGTTATTTCTTAGAAGCTGTAGCTGGCCCGATTGAAGATGTCGTTATTTCGGAGCGCCGGACGGCCGTGATGATGTAATGAATGTGGCGGAACTGGGCTCCAACTGCTCGTTACACCGCTTGCTGGACTGTTCTCTGCTTCAGCTTGGCTGATCGGCCCGGTCGTCTGCTTACGCTTCTGTGCATCTCAACAGACTCGGTAGCCGCTGAGGGCTGAGATTGGCCAGCCACAGATGGTTGGTCTTTTGAGTCTGCTGGGTCGTATTGGGTCCGGTTCTGTCCCCGGCCCGGTGACGTGCCTGTGAACTTCTTCCCTCTCCCTCAGCTTCGACCTGAGCCCTGATACCGTCACTGTGGTATTTGTAGTATCACGTATGATGCCTGTGATGACACGTGTGGTATCTTTGAGGTCACGTATCATATTCGTGATGCCACGAGTGGTGTCCTTGACATCTCTTCCAAGTTCCAGCCCTCGCCTCAGTCCCATTCCATCCAGACCTGACGGCCTCCCATCCGGCGCTGTAATGCGCTTCATTCCGTCGCCCTGCTGCTGCTCGCATTCCCTCCCTGGGAGTCAGGCTCGTTTGCTGAGTGGCGGTTGGGCCGGTGCCTTGCCGTCTAGTGTCACAATCGTGCCGGAACGGCCAATACACGACGTGCCGAGAACGCAGCTACCGCGCTAGATGGAGACTCAGCGCGATGTCCATGACAAAGGAGGCCGCGCAAAAACTGGAGTGGTTGAAAACTGAAATTGGAAATCTACGGGAAATGAATTGAGTTATTCAAATCGTGATTAAATCGGAGACGTTCGGCCGAGCTCTTCCGATCGAGAAAAGTTTCCCGAGGCTTGCAAGCCTTCATTTTTGTATTTTCCAATCTCCGGCTATCCCATTCGGCAAGCAAAAAATTCATAATCAGCAACTCAATTTCAGCCCACTTAGTAATCGACTTGCCTCAATATTTCCTATTTCCCTTGGCGATTCTACCGGTAGTAATGTGAAGGAATGGCGGGTGGAGACCGGAGAACGGGATATGGTCAAACGGGAGTTGCTGCTGGACGGACTGTGTGAGGCGCTGAAGCATTGCGGCACAGTCTATATTCCAGGCGGTCGCCGCGGCCACGGCCGGCTGCCGGCTCAGCTCTGCCCGGCTGCGGCTCGGCCGCGCAACGCCGGCGTGTGTTGCGGCACAGTAGGCGATCCAGGGGCAAACTCGGCCGCGCGGCTCTGCGCTTCGCCTGTACCCGAGCTAACTACAAGGCTTGGCAGCCTCATGAGTCATGGGAGATGCCATTTGGTTTATGTGACTGTAATCATTGAGTAATTGTACTCATTGGTTGATTAGTAAAGCTGCTAAGATTGCGTAAGATTTTGAAGACATCAACCGCCGTCCGAAGTTGGGAGGAATTTCTCAATTTGGGGTAAGTCTTCCGGAATGGTCCATGGCGTTGCAGACTGCATATCAATTGCGGGCTTTAGAACTTACTAGGGAATCTGACAGCAATGTAATGACAAGAACCGGCGATGCTTCCAAATTCCAGATCTTCTATCATTCGAGTAGGGCTAGATCCCAAAGCCTTTTGAGTTTATTCCGTTCGTGTCTGTGGCGGTTCGACACCGCCCGCCGACCGGACCCAACAGCAGCCAATATGGACCGTCGCCGTCCCGCGGAGGGTCGCTCTCACGGCGTGTCACGGCCGCCGGCTGGAGCCGTCGCTCTCGACACCGCGACAATAGCCCGACGACGGGAACAAATCGGACGCGGCCGACAGCCGGGCGCGACTGTCACCGAATAGAGGCCGTGTCTGGTCGGATCCGATGGTGCGGACAGTGGAGCTGGCGACTGTCACTGGAGGGAGGGGACGGGGGGGGGGGGTCGAACAGGGAGCGTGGCTGGGTTAGTGTCAGGGTGTGGCTGAATTTGTGGAGAGTGTATCTGAATCAGTGCCTTTCGGTGGTTGGTGGCGCTGCTGGACTTGCCGACAATTCAAGGTGTCTGGATCCCCTGCTGATTTCGTTCCAGTGTGGAAGAGAGGTGTGATTGGGCTAAACATTCGATAATCATAAAGAAGAGTCAAGAACTGAAAATGTTAGCTCATTCAGAGTTGGATGTAGATAAATTACCATAGAAGCAATGAAATTACTCATTTTTGCATTAATTTACAAAGGCTCATTCAGAAAGTGCTCTATTCTGCGCGCTACCTCACCCGGCACCTGTAGCGCTATTCCACCCTCTTGATCCGGCCTCAAATCAAATGCCATACCATGGCCCTCTCTTATCGACACAGCTCTGATTTCCGGCCAGCTTCCGGCTGCAATTTCTTCCGCATCATCTCGTGCTCTGACGCGGCTCTAATTGATCCTGTAGCCGCCCGGCGCCCAACTTGTGTCGATTTATGGCCACAAGTTCCGGTGGCCGCCTCGGGCCGTGTGTATACGTGGTGCACTCCAGAAGTATTGAGACTTTTTCAGTAGAGACAGTTGCCTGTTTCAGAGAAGCATGAAACTTGTGTGACTCTCGAAATGGAACCTCCCGAGTCCAATGCACCTGCTTTAGCGCTCCTGTCACTGCCTGAAGGCCTGCTGATAGACCTTCAAAGTGAAGGTGCCCAGGGCCTCTGTCACAGCCTCACTCATCTCCTCCACATCCTCCGAAAGACGGCCCCTGAGCTTCCCTGTCAGTCTGGGGAACATCCAGAAGCCACGGGGGCCAGATCAGGACTGTGGGAATGGTTACGGACGGTTTTGACGCACATCTGTGTCAGATAGTTCGCCTCCATGGTGGACTTGTGGGTGTGTGCGCTATCCTGGTGCAGGAGCCCCTGGCCACAGTTGAAGAGTTCCGACCTCTTGCGGCGAAATATCTTTCTCAACTCCCTCAGACCCTTCACGAATCATTCCTTGTTGACCATCTGGCCGTAGGGGATCCAGGTTATGAAGTTTTTGCCTTTTTGTTCTAAGTAAGGGATTAATTTGAGCTTCCCAGGGGAGCTGCGCTGTCTGTCTTTATTGGGTCTGAAGGAGTCAGTGTGTTTTCATTGGACCTTCTGTCTCTTGGTCTCCTGATGTTAAAAATACATCCAGCTTTCGTCCCAAGTCACTTGAGAGTCAATTTGCTATGTTTCTCGGGTATTTTTGCCAAGCTAATCCCAAAATTGTATTGCACAGCGACCCTCCAAGTTGTCTTCACTGAACAACCTGACTGTGCTCTACACTGGTCACTGTGACAAGCCGCGTGCGACTTGCCATGTTCAGGGTGACACCTTTGCCGTCTTTTGCAACATAGAAAAACAAAATAACGCAAGTGCGCTTATAACAACTGTGGTAAGAACTTGTGAGAACAATAAGTATCTAGCACTGTTCATATGGATTTTACGAGGCCAGTCTCAAAACTTCTGGAGTGGACGACGTATTTAGCTGCTGAATTGGTGCCCTTTGTGCCGACCACTGGTCCGGGGACGGCTATTTATGAGGTCGTATTGACGGCACAAGTGCTGCACCCGACTGGTGTGATGGCGCTCTGTGTCGTTTCATGGACAGATGGAAGGTGGATGGTTGTTACCAGGCAGTTTTGGTTGTGTCGGTGGGTGTGGGTATCAGTTAGGGTTCGGGGGGTGCATGTATGAGGAATGATGAGGTGTCGTATATTTGCTGGTACTGAATGTTACCGATATCAAATGGATGATAGAAGGTGATTGCTCCTATTGGCTTAAGGGCTGTTGCGTGGGCAGCTGAAGCGCACCCACAATAGCACAGCGCAGCCTTGCGGTGCTCGTTAAGCCCCGATACCGCGGCACTAGCGGTAATTCCGGATGGCCTATCGTCATCCTTTTCCGATCAATGACTGTTTAGAAGTTCGAATACTTCCCTTCCCCCTCCCGTTCCCTCCGTTACGTCCCTCCGTTACGTCAACCTATGGGCTCTTCGTTAGGCACCATCACTGCTGTCGCTGAAATACTGTCAACAAGTGCATCTGCATCGGAAACCAACACCACTGGTGGCTGGCTGGTGGCCGGATTCCGAGAAAAGTGCGCTCAAATGATTTACGAGCGAGGAGCTTAATGTGCTCGAGCTTTTAGAAAATGATCCATTAAAAGCTATGTATGAATGATTTATGTTGCGCGCAGTGGTGATGTAGGGCTGGACACGAGGAAATTAGTTTGGATGTTTTATTTCATTGCCCTTGTTGAAAATTACAAATTTATAATTGCGCTGTGCACATTTGCGAAAATATTTATTGTCGCATCATTGAATGAACTTTGATTTTGCGCTGGGCTCCATGTGTGGATTGCGCAACTTTGTCTGAGTTCATTGCCGAATTCACACGGCAATGAACTAGTGGCAACGGTCAACTGTAGGACATGTCTGAGTGCAATATATTTGCAATCTCTTTGTTTCATTATTTGTGGGTCGAAAGTCTGATGAACGCCCAGTTATGAATTTTTGTTCCATTCGTCATTGATCAAGTATTCAAAAAGTTCAGGCTAATTCCATGCCTGCCGACTTAACGGTGCAATAGCGGTTGGTCATATTACCAAATGACGAATATCCATACGACCACCTGGTCCCTTTCATCAGCATATTCCCCGTTTCCATCACCCCATCTCGCTGTCATTCGTGCCGGCCTGGCACTTTACTCCTCTCTCCTGTCTGGTTCTGTGAGAGGTGAGGGGAGGCGTCGCACCATCCTAGCCGCCTCTGCTGGCTCTGTGAGGCCCTGTGGAGCCGTGCCGAGCTCGTTAGACGAGATGGCAGCCATCAGGGGCCGCCGCCGCCGGTGCCGCCGTGCCAACCGGCGTCATAGCGGCCTGACGACAGCGGCGACGATGGCGGTGGTTTTAGCGACGGTGGAGGTGATGGTGGTTGGTGACGGTTGGTAACGGTTTGGTGTTTGCGATGGTTGCGACAAGTTGTTTGTTTTGAAGGTCACAGTTGGTGGCAGTGGTGACGGTTACAGACTATGGGAAGTTAGGCTAACAGTTACTGGTGTCTGGTTGCACTGTGGCAGCTGATAGTCGCAACTCAGTATCAGCAATGGTTGATAATAAGCCATGATTGAGTCCAGCAATCATGATCATCCAGCACAGACTTGGCTGCAACGAGCAGCCTGCTATCAGTGATGCGCCTTGAGTCGACCGCCGCTGAGTAAACCGCTTAGAGCACTTTGAAGCTACAAATCAAGCGGATAACTTTCTGCCAAGTTTGCATTTGTTGCAAACCGGTGGAATTAAACAGAGCCAGTTGCATTTAGCGCAGCTGACGGGCCCTTGATTGCGTCCTATCTCTCTGGGCCAGCTAGTGTGTCGCTTGAGAAATGGTGCCAGAAATGTTCACACTTGAACTCTTGCCTGTGGATTGGATTGGATTAGATTGTTGGTGAGCCACTGTGTGCTGGGACTGCCGATAATCCACTGTAGGTTGGACTGGGATTGCCGATAACCAATTGTAGATGGGAATGAATTATTGCCAGCTAGCGCCGCGTGGTTCGACACCAAGCATAGCACAAAGTAACCGACAAGAAGCAGAAGATTGGTACGGAGTGGTTATAGGTTGTGAAGATACGTGCAAAGATGCTTGTTAAGATTCTTGGTGAGCCAGTGCAGTGGTGAAAAGAGTGGATGACGGGATATTGGTCAAGGAATGCTATTATATATATATGTATCGGTCAGCTGCGCCGGACCGGTCATGTGTCGCCTCTTATCACGGCCTGCCCGCCCCTGGTGAGTGGTTATGATGGACTGGGGCAGTGCGGCCGATAGGTAGTGTGGTCCGCACGGGACGGTATCCCCAGAGGAACGCGGGTTCTGGCTGCGGGGAGGTATTGGCACTGCTTATCTATATCAGTGCCGAGGCCGGCAGTGCTTCCGGCAATGCGCGACAAGATGGAAGCTTGGGAGTTCGTTTGACGATAAGAGACCACAATAGGCTGATGGAACCAATATTTGGCGAGATGGGATGTCTGAAATCATTTTTTGAAATTAAATCTAAAACATTTTTCGACGGCTTTGTTAGCTTTTCTGCAAAGGAAGATCGCAAGCAACAAAAAAGGAGCTGTTTGTAGAGTTTTGCTCTGATGCAGTATGAGCGAATATCTGAGAGAAAAGCAGCTAAGAAAGTCATCCCGGTGCTGATCGCACCCGTCGCCATTTCTATCGGCGCCAATTCTATCCTATTTTCGTCGTCTCCTACGCTTCGTCGCCTTTCAGAGCCTCGTCCTGTCCAACTACTATTTCTTTCCAGAATCGGCAACGACGCTCCGTCTGGAATAGGCGACGGCGTCCTGTCACGTACGTGGTGCCTCATCGGAGTCAGCACAATGTCCCGAGTCAGCACAATGTCAGTCTGTCCGAGTCAGCAGGGTCGGCGACTCTGCTGAGTCAGACCAGCACTGGCCGAATCGGGGGCGGAGCGGAGTCTTGTCGAGTCTGTAGAGAGACTGCCAGGAGTCAGGACTCGGGAGTATGTCAGGAATGGGCCGGAGGACTGAGGTGTTATGCGGGGGCCGGTCCTACGACACGATATAAAGTTGAAACGTTGAAAAGTTTTCGTCGTATGCTAAAGACATTTCGCATTGGTGAAACTAGATAATACCCATCGATGATATTCTATGGCCGAGAATGGTCGAACCGTAGAACCTATATCGATATTGCCTGCTTGTGATTTCTTTCGGTGCTTTGTAGCGGAATAGTGCTACGCGTCGGCGATTTTTGAACTTACGAGTCGGCCTCGAGCCTAAGTAGGGAGGCGAAACGTGATACGCATCGCGCGCCGGATTTCTTTTATTGTTTTCTATTCGGTAAGCGGGTTAGATTTCTGCTGGGGATTTGCTGGCGTCTGCTGGCGGCACAAGGAGCTGTATTGTATCAGGGGGCTCCGAGACGCCTGCCTGGTGGCACGCGAAACTGAACCGGTAACACAATCAGAGGAAGGTGTTCAAAACAGTTCAGCTCGGCTGCCTTTGTTTCTACGAACACTGCTTTGTCGATGACTATGTTGTCACGCAGTTTTATTCCTAGCGCAGCTGCGAAGGTCCGGAACACTGCATGCCAAGCAACGGGCCAGATGAGACTGTTTGTGCCCCGTGCTTGAGGCGGCTACCGGCTCGGAATTAGGGGCCGACGAGGACCCACTTAGCGTCCGAGCACCGGCAAATGGGAATCGATTATTCGTGCGTTGTCCGCGGCCGCCGCCGCCGGTCTGCGGTTGTCGTCACGGCACGGCGGTCTGGCCAGCAGCCTACCGAGCTTACTGTCCGGGATGGACAGTTGGGCCATGGAGCTGGGGGACAGTCCAGCCCCGGAGACTGAGCTGGAGAAAGCTGGGCTCCAGGGACTGATCTGAAGGTCAGCCGGGGCTAAACGACGGTGACAGCCGGGCTTTGGTGGCGAAGCCCGTGAGATGACTGGGCCTTAGGGCTGAGTTGAGAATATTCGAGTCCCAGGGCCTGAGCTGGGGAACTGACATATTTAGCGACAAGACGCCGAGAGGAGGCCAGCATTCAGCTCGTGCTGGATTTTACTTGAACGACTCAGCATGCAACAAGCACGCGTTTTGATGATTTCGATAAAAGGCTACTCGGAACTCTAGGATCTTAAGCGATTTTTCTGCCACTTGAGCGGCACTTGTGAACATGAACTGATCTTAGATGTGTTTGGCTAGCTCTCCCCGCTCCGCCTCGCTCGGAACACGTATGCGCGTTCACGTTCGGCGGAGTGCGCGGATCCCCTGATTGCCATGCAGCCCGTGGTACCGCCTGTGTAGCTGAGCGCGTCAGGCAGACGCTCGCGGTTGGCCCCCGAACGGAGCCCCCAGGCAGTTTGTCCGGTGAAGGTCACGCTGCTGGGCGGTCAGCACGTGCGGTGCGCGGTAACCGTGACCTCTGACCCTTCGCTGCGCTGGTGCCCCCCTCCCAAGACGGAGGGAGGGGAAGTGGATATTGGAGCGGCGCGAACGGTGTCCTATGAGTCGCTAAATGTCCGAAGTTTTGAGAAGTTTGACCGAATTCGACGTGTTGTTGATTGGACGGGGCTTTGGTGAGACAACAATGCACATTTGCCGATTTATTCCTTTTTTTGTAAACAAGTTTGACGTTATCCTTTGATCAGGTAGCTAAATGATAATAAGTCATCATCAGACGAGATTGCAATGATAACGAACTAACACTTATCATTCACGTTTGCAGGGAAGTCAAGGGCCAAAACGGCTGTCTGATGCGACTCCTTGTTTTACTTCGTAATTTGCATTTTTGAGTCCAAGCACCTACTCGCCTAGTGGGTTTCAGTACGCTCAGTGGTTAGGCTTCATCCAATCAACTCTCTTCTTCTGTGTAGTGGGTTAACGATTCTCGGTGATCATTCGTTGGGGCTTTTACCAATCGTCGGGTCTAGTCCCGCTGCCGCGGCGCTGGGTCCCTGCCAGCGGTATCGGCCCTCCGATCGACTGTCGGGTGGCAACCGACCTCTTCCATGGACCGGCCGGGGCGGCGACGGACATCGACCTGCCAAAGCCCGAGTGACCGCCGCCGCCGCAGTCAATAGTCATCCGGCTGGGGTCTGCTGATGTCAGCGGGTGTCATCGAATGGCGGGCCGCGGACAGTGCGGACTTCTGTGAGGTCAGGATGAGTCCGTCGGAGGCATTAAAAGGAGCATCGGGAGGGTTTTGTATCTTCGCCGGGTTTTGTATCATCGCCGATGAGGTGGTTGTTTGCTCGTTTTTGGGGTCGACGTGCCTCGCTTCTGGAATGAGATAGCTTCTGGGTCGGTGATTTTCGTTTTTGTCGGTGGTTGAGAGGGTGACCTCTGCCAACTGGGATGCGGGAGTCGGCGGGATGGGGGAGGAGCGAACGGGGAAAGTCGGCCATTTATCGACCTTGGAACGATGTAAATATAACGAGTGTGTGTCAGTCCGTGGATTTGTCGCAGGTGAAAGCTACTAAGCCGATAAAAAATGCTGCAATTTCCAAATGAAAAGCGATGTGTTCTCATTTGTTCTCAATGTCAAATCGTCATGCAGTGACTAAGACTGTTTTCTATGACCAGTGCTCACCGAGGGAGCTTCATTGGAAGAGCTCCTACGCCGCTAGCAGGCTTTCAAGCACCACGGGCGACAAGCTCCTGACACGAGTTAATCAATGCTGAGACCCGTCACATTTGACAGGCTTAACTCGCCTCCACTCAACTAAGTGGTCAGCCTCGAGCCACCGTCTTCGTCCATCCGGCATGCAACTGGTGCTCCATTCAGTTCGATGTTGGGCTCATCACTCAATTAGCACGACAAGTGTCGGCGCCGTAACAAAGCACCGTGTCGGCGGCGTCGGCTGACCTTTCACCGGGGTCACGGCACCCTCCCCTCCCCGTCCCCACCACAGACCGGTAGGGTTGACGGGCCGATGGACCCCGCCCTGGACGGACGGGCTGTCCCGGCCGCCGGACTCAAATAGAGCCTCATCCGTTTAAGCTGGCCTCACGAGCTGACCGCTCCATCCTGTGATGGGACAGGCCATCCATCTTACTCAGCGGGATATTCGGTAGTCACATACACTCCGTGAGGGGCTGGTGTTTAAATAAATGATTTATTGTAGCATTAGTGAAGTTAGCTGTTGAACATGTAGGGGTGATGTTCAAAGAACTTGATAATACATTTTAAATCAAATTAAACACACACTAGATTGTGCTAGCAATCTTAAATCCCTCTCCGTTTTCGTCCTTCTGAGTCTTTGCTGTGCAGTGTGAAACGTGCTTTATGTATAATTTGGATTTGTAATTTACACCCTTGGGCTGCACGATGTCAGCAATCTGCATCCCACTCGCCTCTGAAGTAGGTCACCGTCTCATCTCGCGCGCGCTCCCCGTCACCTGCTGTCCTCCCGAATCAGGTCCTGTTTGACCCGCGTTACCGCGCTGACCCCAGGGGACCGCCCGCGGTCGCTCCCGGTGGCGGCTCCTTTGATCTCGGAGGCGATGCTGCTGGGGCGACATCAAAGCCCCAGCCGCCGCCACTAATTGACCGCTCTACTCAGAGGGAGCGACTGGCTCGTGTGACATGTGACGTATGTGACGTGGCGTGACGTGTGATCGGACCGTCACAGGCAGCCGTCACTGCGGAACTCTTGCCAGCTTAGGTCTTTGAGTCTGTTCTCTGCAATGACCGGTACCGCATAGGAAAGTACCCTGTAAAGGACAGTCGCATAGTCGGCTTGGACGCATTGACTCGATTGTCAGTTTGTGCTGCTACGAGCCACTTCAGCCCAATGTTGCACTGGGAGGATGTTAGAATTATCGATTTCCTCTACAGCAATCGACATAAATATCGATATTTGATATGGTTCTTTGATCGTCGATACCCTTTTGCTACATGATCATGCAACATTTAAACATGCTGGTCCTACGCCATCGATGAAATTGCAATGTCGCTTCTTGGTAGCACTCCAAACTTTTCACGCTCACAACTTCGCACTGGGCCGTTCTACCGAGCACGCGAGAGATCGGCCCCAGCCATTTCTAGTCACCAGCGCGGCAGACCGAGCCTGCGTGCTCTACCAACAAGGGGCGAATCGGTGGATTGCATGCTGCTGGCTCCACTAGAAAAGGATCGAAAGGTGGAAACGGAAGGGAGTGGAGTAGACGGTTGTGACTTAAAATGTAGAATTGTGGCCAGGAAGGGTGGAATATAGTAGGGGCCAAACAGACAGCGACTTCATTCGCCGGACGAAGTGCCCTGTCGACTTCTGACTCACCTTCACTGCCGCTCGATCCCGGACGTCGGCTGTGTCGGTGCCGACGATCGGCCGCGTCGGTTCCGACGATCGGTTCCGCCGCGGTCCGACGCACGACTGACGGAGCGACTCCGCCCGCCGATGGTCGTCGGTCGGCGCGCGCCGGTGCTCGGGGTCCCTTCCCCGGTGACGACACACCTTTGGCTGTTCCACTGGGACCTTGGGCCTGTCGATTTACTGATCCCAGAGAGCTGCTGATCAGTATCACATAAAAATCATATCTCTTCTGATCACAACTATGTCTTGATGCTAGGTCCGGCGCCGCCGACGCACCAGGGTTTATTTCACTAGTGACGGGGACATGACGATGTACTGGCTGCAGAATGTTGTTCGGCTTGTCCTAGTATTTTGCTGCCTACTGATGCCGAAGCTTCTGATAATGACCAAGGACAATCTGCAAGGAGAAGCAAGGGGTGAGGGAGAGAGAGCCAATGAAATTATCCATCTGTTGCTCCGGTCCTTTGTTGGTGACCCGTATAAATGCCAGTGTCACGACTTATGCACCTGGTAGGCAGGCATCACCAGGCAGCCGCGCCTCACCACGGCTGGCCTCACGAGGCAGCCGGTCTCATCACATCACATCACATCTCATCACATCACATCACACAGCAGATTATCACATCGCTCCGAGGCCTGAACAGTCCTCAAATATTACACTAGGGAGCTCTCCCGCCCCGAACGCGAAGCTCTGAGAAACATAATTATTGTTTATGCTCAACTTCTGTTCGTGTTTTGGGTGCTCCAAGTGGTCTTGGTCTTTCCACTGAATCATGGTGATTTTAGAGAAAGTTTGGTTCCACTGAGTTCAACAAGCTAGTCGGTTTCCAGGCCCAGATCAGGTCGTTTCCTTGCAGATCCGCATCGGATTGTCCTTTCATGTTTACCTGAATGTTGTAGTTTGCATTCTTATTTTCTTGAAAAAAGTCACAATTTAAAGTGACTGTTTGCTTAGCCAAGTGTCCAACAATTTTCGTTGCAAATTCATAATCTTCTAATTCCATCTCGGACTTCCCATTTAGCTATGTTACCTGCACAATGAAACTCAAGATAACTAATGCGCATCCTGTCTTCTTAACCCTCGCATGTGTGCGGCGTTTGCCAGCTTCTAATGTGTAGGGGGGGGGGGTCGGTTGGACCCCCCCTTGCCGTTTGGCCCCTGATCGAGCTAGAGCTTCGCGGAAAAAACGAGCGTGTTGCCCGTGACGAGACGAAGCCGATGATACCCAATTTTAAGGTCCTAGGTCATTGGTTGACCTTCCAGGTCAGGTCAATGACCCAAAGTCGGGAAAATCGGGACCTGTTAGAAAGTCGTAAAGTGTGGCTGCTAAGGGGTTTTTCGGGGTGCTGATCACGAATATCGTGTTAGTTTTGATCACAGAGGATGTCTTTAAGCATTTAGACCAGGTCGGGTCAGGTCAGGTCAGGTCAACCAGTAGGCGTCGTGACGGGTATTCGTAGTACGTGTCAACCGCCTCTGACAGCTCCGTAACATGTTACGAAGGCACCAAAACTACTTCGTAAATGTTCAAATGGTTGCTAAATTCGAATTCAGCTCCAAAAACTAGCCTAGAAACATGTACAGCTCGAAAAAGTGAACCGAGGTCACCCGAGGTCACCAAAGGTCAATGACCTGACCTGACCTTCAGGTGACCTTGACACCCACCCTAATGCATGGAAGCAACATCAAATCACATGTTTGAACGTTTGAAACCACGAAAAGCTTGCAAACGCGCGGCTAATGCGAGCCAACATACGCAGAATCGCGATTCCGGCCAAACATGGTCTCGGAAAAGAGGTCACAGGTCAAAGGTCATTTGGGTCAGGGTCATGAAATTTTCAGAGTAGGTGTCAAATTGATCAATGTGAGGGTACTGAAAGTTTCGTCGCGATCGGCCGCTTTTTACGCGAGTTATTTGCGAAAAACCATGGGGGGGGGTCCATCCGACCCCCCTACACATGCGAGGGTTAAACTCCCCGTCACATCAAACGGTAATTTGGGCTTGTTTCACTCTCGCGCGAGACTTTGTAACTTCGCGTTGTCTGACAAAAAGGCTCCACTTAGCGCGGAGCCGTGTTTACTGAATACTGAAGCCTCGCCCGAGGACCGGCGGTAAATTGTTGCTGAGATATGTCCGGATGAAAGGAGCCAAATGAAATGGCAACGCCCGGGCGAGCCTTTTTGCTGCAGTCATTCGTTTGCGGCACACAAAACAACGGCCGAATCGGACGCGTGCGTATTTTGTGTTGGAGGATGTTTCTTAGTGCGTAGGTGGGTGCTTTGTCTTCTTGCAAACTGAGTGGAATCTACTCGTAATTTTTGGTAAACGGATTGTGAGCTCGGTATCACAGACAGTGGGGCGCTTTACGAACAAGTCGCGTAACTCCAACCTAATGCAGGATTCCTTATTCCTCACATTTCTTGCAGAATCAGCTGTGTATTGTAGAGCCCGGTCATCGACTGCTATTGCGTAACAACCCTCCAAGCTGCCTGGCATCGATTGTGTGACCTTCAGCTGTGCCCAGTCGTTACCGGGGTCAACGACCCGCCGATGGTGTGTGGAACGACACTCCACCGTTGATGATGGCCACTGGGCAGCGTCGTTACATGGCACTACGACCAACTGTCGTACCTGGGCCACGCGGTGATGGTGTCGTTCCTGGCTGACTCGGCAGCACTGGAACGGGCACTGGGGACCCGCGTGGGCGGGATCAGATATTGGCAAGAGTCAAGACTGGGGTACTGTGTAGGTGAAGGTGGAGACTGGAGATCATGGGACTACCTGACGCCGGTTATTTCAGGTGCTGGTGTTCGAAGTCGTTTTCAAATGTTTATTGGTGTGGTTCATACGCCTTCATTGCTCTGATTCCCTGCGTGTAGTGTGTTGTAGTGACATCGTTTTCTACTTTCTGTTCTCTGGCGCTGTGTGTATGAGGGTAATGTGAAGTATTTGTATTGCTCTCTGTTCCCAGGCGCTATCTGTTCGCTGGACTGAACGGAGCCTTGAGGAGCTGCGCCGCTGTCGGCCCGGTCAGCAGGACCAGCAGCAGGATCAGGAGCAGGCTCAGGGACAGGACCAGGAGCGGCGGCAGCTGCAGCACAGTGTCCGGCAGCTGCAGCGCTGGCTGGAGGACACGTACCGCGACCAACTGCAGCAGCTGCACCAGAAGCTGCACCAGCACAAGGACCAGCTGCTCCAGGTGAGGACCGGGGGATGGTGCGTTGGTGGTAACGCGGACATGGCTCGTTTGTGGCGACGAAGATGTATTGCGGGTACCCACGGGAGGTTCGTGTTTGTGGTCCTGCTGGTAATCGGAAGCAGAGACAAAATGTTCCAATCTGACCGGCTGCGTGGGCTGCAGTGTCGGGATTTACCGGTCCGCTCGAGTCATTCTCTGACCTTATCTTTGGTCTTACCGTCCCAGCACGGCAGCCACCAGAGCGTTCGTCGGTCCCACCTTCTTTGCACCGCCCACAGCCTGCACCTCCCACCGCTCCCACCTCGCCTCTCCCATCGCTCCCATCCCTCCCTCCACACCCTCCCACCGCTCCCACGGCGGCAGTGCGTCGCCGCCGTGTCGCCGCGTTGTTTGGCGGTCTGTGTGTCCCCTGGGTGTTGTGTGCCCGTCCAGCCGATGGGTTACTGCCGCTCAGGACCCGGGGACATAGCTCACAGGCTCAACGGGGCACTGTCGTTATAGCCTGTCGGCCTGTTTGGTGGCTGGGGAGGTGTCAATGTGTTTGTGATTTCAAACCTCGGAGAGAGTGGTTTGAGGTATCGGTTGCTCCTTGATTGGAGTTCTGTTGTCCCCAGTGGGTTGGTTGTTGTCGAATTTTGGGCTACTGATGAGAGGTCATTCTGGTTCTTGGAAGCAATAAGTTATTACCTATTTGTTAAAATCACTAGGGTAGGTATCCTTACGTTATTCGCGAATATCGCGAACACGCTATACTTCACTGAAATCTGCAAGCATGAATGATTCGCCGCCACATTGCCTTTAGTTAAACCTTTGGTTTCTCGAATTCCCTTAAAACTTGCGCCTCCTCTCTTTTGCCCGACTCTTTTCCTCTTCCTGTCCCCCTCTCTCCTCCGCCTCCCTGCTCTGCTCGCTCTCTCCCATATGTCCCTCATCTCAGTCCGCCTCCCCACCCATCTGCGGGTTGTTGGTTCAGCAGAGACGGGCTGCGGTTACGGCCATCACTTCTGTCTATTCCTGTCTCGGTATCCCGCCGGCCCACCGTGGGTTCAGTGAGGACCGGAACCGGTGGCACGCAGTCGGCACGCATAGTGCGGGGAGAGCGGTCAGAGGTGTGAGTGGAGAAGGTGGGGTGTGGAAAAACGGTAGAACGTGGAGGGACGATGGGGTCTGGAGGGACGATTGAACGTGGAGGGAAGGTGGGGTGTAGTGGGTCGACGGGTGTGAAGGGTTGTGATGAGGGCCGTAGTGGAACGTTGGTGTGAGTGGTGGGGGATTGTGTCCCGTCGGTGGATCGTAGTGGATGGTCGGAAAGTGAACTACGGGAAGGAGCCCCGGTTGAGTGTGGTGAGACGCAGCGTGGATGCAGTGATGTGTTGTGTTGGTGGGATGTGGAGGGTCAGTGCCCTATCGTTGGAGGTGGCGAAGTAACGCGATGATATTACGCAGCGGAGTATGTTGTGTCCCGGAGTGTCGGTGTGCATGCTAGTGTGTCGTTTGAGCGGGTTAGCTGCTACTGTTTTCACCAGCACTCAGCGAAACTGTGATGGCGGGCTGTTACTTACTGCGTTGTAGGCCAAGTGGTTTGATAAATTCAGGCTAGATTTATGCATGTAAGATTTATGCTAGGTTCATTCTTGCCTCCGTCCCCTGACGCCATTTACATATGCCATGATTTATATTACAGATGCTTGCCTCCAATAAGCATAATAAACATCTGATAAACATGCAATGGTGCTTAGACGTAAATGGTTGCGACGTACATTGTGATTGCTATCCGGTAAAGTCATAAACTTCGTGCGTACCTTTAAGAAGTATAAAACAAGATTTTTAGTGATCAGCTTGTCATTGCTGGCTGCCGAGCGTCACCGCTCCCCACCAGTACTAACTGTCCCCTCTCTTTCGTCGCCAGCTGGAGTCAGAGACGCTCGAGAAGGCTCAAACGCTCTCAAAGGAGCCGCACGTGATCATTGACGCTATGCGCTCGGAGAACTCTCAACTGAGGTGAGTCACGCCGCGGAGACTCGAGTCGACGCGTGAGTCAAGACTCTAGAGTTTGTGACAGTTGTAGGAGTCTGGTGGGAAAGTTCACTGTTTGTTTTTCAAGCACACATTCACAAACACGGGTTTCAGGTAAACACTGGTTTCAGTGTTAGTCGGTGCGCAAAATACTGCACAAACTGTCCATTATTTAACATTTTTGTGATTTCATGCCGATATTTATCCTCAAAATGATAGGTATCTGTTTTAGTAGACAACGTTAACAGATTATAAAGCCGCCAAACCCCGTTCGCTGCTTTGCCGCCATCTCTCACACCTGGCTCCTTCCTGACGTGTTTCCATTATTGCTGCAGTCGCCAATTGGTAGTCCATTTGTGTGTCATTCGGTGATGTACCGTCTGTCTGTCTGTCAGCGGGGACCATATTTTAGGCAGCACGCGCCGCCCTCAGGGCTGATCGGCTGGGAGAGGGGGAGGGGCGTCCTGCCCGCTCCTCTGGCTAGCGTGACTCCCCAACTCGACTCGACGAACTCCGATTCGACAGCTTACATAAAGCCTTGGGCCGAGCTCCGGAGTTTGGGTGTGAGGAGGCTCAGGTTTTCGAACTTTTGTGCTAGCTTCCTGACCACGCGAGTACCAGGCGACTCGAGTACCAGTTGCCTGAAATGTGACCACCATTTCCCTGTCCTCTCCCGTCTGGTTCACCCTGCCTTCTCACTGCTGACGTCTCCCGTGCAGCCGTCGTCGTTGCTGAGGAGAGAAGGCAGCTAATTAGACGGTGATGGACAGTTATTAAACGACTACATTTCATCACGAAGAGTCTGGTCCAGCGCTACCGAAAGCCGACATGGTCAGACGCCTAGATGTGCTACAATGAAACGTTGACAAACTCTGAAAAGGATGATAGCGACCAGCGACGAGCGCAGGACTACCGTCAATGAGATTAAATTCCCGGATCGACCTTCCTCTCAGTTAATAACTAAAGGGCCGCCATTATTGCTGTATGACCTTCTCTTCAGTGTCAGCCGCGTCAGCCTATCCCACCAGGCACCCTGACCGTCGCCTTTACCGCCCCTGATGGCACCCGCGACTGGACTCTCAGCCAGTTACCGTTCAATCACTCTCACTCATCTCCGGTCATCGGTCACTGACCGCGTGGTCAGCGGTCATTGGTCTGCAGTGTAACAGGTCACCGGTCAAACAGCCGCCGGCGGTGTTAGCTGTATTGACCTGCCCTCCCGGCCCGGTTCGGACCGAGTATTGGGTGCGTTTGGTGCTCTCACCGGTCGATCGCAGCTCCGGGTCGGCCGCCCGGTCAGAGTTATTGCTGATGGGAATCGATACACGGCTATTATGGCGCCCATTGGCGGAAATTTGCAGCAGCTTGACCGACAACGGTGCCATGTGTTGCAGACAAATCGATTTAGTTTGTGATTTGCGACGTTGATGTATGCTATACAGCTTGTGTCTAACGCGTGATTTAGAAACATTAGTCTCGTACAGTTGCATTGGGTGCATAACTGGCGTGAGCTTAGACAAGTATTTGGCACATTATATGCCTTCTGTTACATATATGCGTAATGTGAGTAAATTACGATGTTTTCAATTAGTAAGCGTGATCTTTTAGCTAATTTGCATTCATCGTCCATTCTTTTGCGGAGCGTATTTTTCTATTAGCACGCCCAGATCGCAAATGAAAGCCCCTAGCGACGGTGTTCCAAACTGGCATTCGGTTGGTTTTATCATTATAGACGGCCCCATGTGCCCCATCTCAATAAAGTGCTGATTACGAGCGCTAATGAGCGTCATAAAATCCCACTATGGCGGCGCGGGCGTGGTGATGATGGTCATGAGTGCCATAGCCTCACTGCCGTGGAAGCAGAGGCCTGCCCGGGTCCGCGACCTCACAGGAGTGACTGGATGACTCGACCGGCGCGCTGCCGCTGGACCATATGCTGTATCATGGTGATGGGGACTGAGACAGACGATGGCTCCGAACGAGCTTTGGGAGGGAACAACCCCTGATAACTCTGCGTGATGCATAATGGAGTCCTGCTTCGTCGTCGCTTCAACATCTACATAGAAAAGACTTACGATTGTGCTCTGCAAGCAAAACGATCCCCTCGGCCTAATGTCCCTTTCTTTTTCACCCCTCCCCACACCAAACCACTGACTGGCCCCGCCTATCTGTCAAGGTCTCCGATACTGTATCTGCTACTGTATTCGCCACTGGGTCTCTTGTCTCTCGTTGCGCTCACAACCTATCTGACCGCTGCCTTGTTACCCTCAGACGCCAGCTGGCGGAGCTGGAGCAGCACCAGACCGGCCTGGAGCAGCAGGTGTCCGAACACGAACAGGAGCTCAACAGTCTCAGAGAGTACTTCCAGGAGAAGGTCAAGTTCACCGAGAACATGTGAGTGTGGGGTGAAGGCGTGTGTGTGTGTGTGTGGGGGGGGGGGGGGCTTATCTGGGTGTTGTGGGGAAGGGGACTGTGGATAGAGTAACAAAGAGCCTCGGAAATAATGGTGTTCACCGTAGTGTCATGCCCGATTTCGAGAGATTCCTCGGATTGGTCAGTCCAAGGATTAGAAGGATTGGTGAGTAATTCATTGTTTCTTCGGACTTCGGTATCTCAATGAAATCGCCAACCCCAAATGAATCATTGTGAAGTGAAATCCAAGGTATTGACTAGTGTTACTAACTCATCAAATTGTCAATATGTGATAGGCGGCTGTGTGTAGTGTGGAAGTCCACCACCCTCTAAATATTTTCAATCAAGTCCAGAAACACTGGAAGGAAAATACTAGGAGTTCCGGAATGGACCGTCCATTCGCACGCGTGCCTTCTTCCCGTCCCACATTTTCCGCTGGGCGCCTGCGGGGGCGCTCGGTCGTTCATTACGCGTCTGTGGTGCGCCACCTCCGAGAAATCCCCCTACGCGAGGTTAATCAGTTTTCCATCTAGTTCGGCACGCCCGCCGGCCTTGTTTTGAAGCCAATGTCTGGAGTGTGGCTCGGAGGGCTTTGTTTCCGCGCCGCCACTAAGCCACACAAGGGCAGCGAGAACGAGCCATTTCACGGCTTCAGACGCCTTTTCATCGGGGGGCTTTGTTTTTCAGAAAGTTTGCCACCATCCTGTTTTAATGAAGAACCTAGATGGCCTCGTCAGCTGTCCTTTGTCACGCCTAATGGCTATTGTTGTGGTTTCAACGGCAAATATTAGATTTACGCTGTTTCATAAATATCAGCACTTACATTCCCGAATTATTTTAGGCCATTGTCCTTAGTTATTCGTAGTGGTACGCTGTCTGATAAAGCGCCTTGCGCCTGATTTTTGACTGTCTAGTCCTGACGTCCCATGTTGCACCCCTCCCCCTGTGACCCTTTCTGACCTGTCACACCTCCCGTCAGGTACTCTGAGGAGATTCGGCGACTGATCCAACAACAGGCGGGTCGGCCCGAGTCGGAGTCGGAGTCGGCGGCCGTTGAGACTGCGGACAGGGACGGTCTGGGCGACCTGGCGGAGCTGGGAGGAACCCTTACCGACCTCGGCCTGCCCGACGGAGCCGTAGACACGGCTGGGTGAGAGGCGGAGGAAAGGGAAGGGCTGGAGAGTAATGGGCTGGAGGATCGAGTCGGTGGTGGAGGGACAGGGGTTGTAGAGGAGCGAGTTTGGTCGGGGTTGAAGGGGGTCGAGCTATGGTCGGGTCAGGCTCGGTGGAGGGATACAGGGGCCGCAGGTTTGGAGAGTGGACGACGTTGGTTTTGTTACCTCCTGGGTTTAACACTTGTTAGTTCAGTCCCACGCACAAGGGGGAAAAGCTCAAAAAATTGAGCGCTCAAAAAATTGAGCGGGCCCCATTATGAAGGAATAGGCGAAACGATGGTATTTTACAATGCCTCTAGCGTCACACTACGGCAAATATCGTATCCAAATAAGGTATCAATGGCAAGAGAGAGCAACAAGGTTTCTTCTCGAACACTCGCCGTGATAATTAATATCGGTGTTTTTGGAAAGAAAATGCCCTAAAGACGCTCAACTTTTTGAGCGCCACTTGTCGTTCGGGACCGCGATACTCAATAAATTGAGCGCCACGACAGACGACAGTCAGCTGGCGCTCAAAAAATTGAGTGCCGGCCAGCATCTACACTCAATTTATTGAGCCTTCTCCGTGACAGGTGAAGCCGGTACTGGCTGCCATTTTTGATGTTATGTTCGTTGAAATACGTTAAACTGAGTTGAAACAGAAATGCAGGAAGTTGAATGCTACGTGGTACCTAAACTTTTCACAAACCCATGGCATCATGTCACATTTTCCGCTAGTAGTTTTATCGGTCGCCTTTCGGATTCGGCACACCTCAAATAATTATACAGGGCTTGAATAATCCGTATGAATACTGTATTGATATTTTCTGACTGTACTGGGAGAAGGGAATACGTGATTACAGAAAGATATCCACCCACGCTTGAATATTGGAGAATTATACAGGAAAAACTGTATTGCCACGGTTACAACTTACAAGGCCATCGGCCGCAAACAAACAAAAATACTATACAATGTGGGTTAGATTCACAAACATCATCAAGTGTGGAACACAGAGACGAGCAAAACAACATCACATTATCGCATGCCAGCCCAACCACATTGGAACCGGGTCCGGGTGACCTGCGACCGGAACCTGCGTCTTGCCAGCATACATCACAAAAGCAGGAGGCAGTGTCGTACTGCTTTGTTCCAAAATATGCCATATAACAAATGATATAAACGACCTAAGCTCGGACTAAGCTTATCATTATCAAATCCTTAACATGTAAAAGACGAATGGAAACATCGAGTCTCAGACCAGCAGTAGCAACCATCACAGTAGCAACATCACAAAGAACACGCGGCATTATCAGACAGCCGTTTTGTTATCGGGCTACAGGCGGCGACGGCGTGGTTGCAGACCAGCTGCGAGGTAGCGGCGTGCGGGCAAAAGGCGCGGGCACACCTCCATGTGGCCGTGCGGACAGTGCGCGGTCGGCGTCGCATAGTGGGCGGCATCGGGCTGTCCCGGGGCCGTCGAAGCCGCACAGGTTGTCGGCGCATGTGGGCGCGCGCGGTCACCACGGCCAGCTGCTCACCACCAGCACAGACTGCGCAGCGTCGCCGCTCCGCCGGCCAGGACACGCAGACAACCCTTCTTGCAGTTGCACAACACATCGCCAAACTCATTCACCTGCTCCACCATGTTGTTGATGTCACCGAGTCGTTCAAGTTGTGGCTCGTGCCGTCGAGCATGACCTGCCCGATCGGACACGGGTCAGCGGCTTCTGCTCCAGCGAAGTCTTCATCTTGGTGACGTCTTGCTGATCTCCACAAAGGCTGAGCAGATGACCTTACCCACAGGGACGGCCGACGTCCTCGCCAGCGAACGCTTGGTTGTGCAGACCTGCCAGAAAAAGAAAAGCTGTTTGGTGATCTCAAACGATTTTTTTTTTATGCAGTGGAACAAAATGGAAAATATGTCATACAACAGGAACTAAAAAAAGATGCAGCCTAGGTCGTCTAAGAAATGGGTGCAACATTGATAAAATTCTTCCTTGAATGAATTCTACAAATGCTTTTGATAAAATGTGTGGTGATTATAAGGAGACCACTTTACTATAAAATTGCTCAGGATTCCCTATCTGGACCTGTCAAAAAATCCTGACTGCACACCAACAATGAGCATTAAATCCGAAAGCTCTACCAGGTACCTAGGGATAATTAAATTCTGATTCAGGGAAATATTTCACATCATACAAGTAAAAACCTTTACTATATTGAAACTGAAAATGTGATGCCGATCCAGTGACCTAAGGGTCTCAAAGTATAATAATGAATTAATCTATTATAAATTTGGTGGTGACTGCCAACTGGCGTCTGGCAGCCTAGACCTTGAGGCTTGAAAGTGGCCTTCCTTTTCCGTTGACTCCGATCCTCCAGATGGAAATGATATAAAGGATCATTTTTATCTTATTTCAAATGAGCCAGTCAGCAAAGTGGCTATCCTGTTTCAGCATTCACACACACAATAGTTGACTGTCAGTCTGTCATGCTGTCAGTGTTGTGAAGTAACGAAGGAGTTGAGTTTTGTTGATTATAAATTGTGATGTTATGTAAATGACTGGAAAATGAATGTGAAAACTATGGAAACATATTGGCAGAGTATTGTCACTTACTATCAGGACATATGAATAGAGAATACATTCAAATTAATAAGAAATGCCAAATATCAAGGTACTCAATCACTGATAGCAGTGGACTATCATATGTTTTAATGTCAATTATATGAAAGTTAAGACTGAAACTACCTTTTACTTCATCATACCTAATGAAAAATTGTGTGAAGAAAACATTCACAGCCTCTTTGAAGCACTTAGACCACTAAAAAACAAAAATTTTCACGTAAATATGTTGTGTCTCTTTCCCTCAAAACATCATATCGGATGGCGCCACTTTCGTCGACAGTTACTTATCTGCACGCAAATCGAGGAAAACGTGAATTGATTGACCTTTACGTGTTTCCAAATTTAAAATCACAGCATATTCAAACTTTTCAGTGTACCTTTTAACATCTAAGTATAACTAAAACGTTAAAAACTTACCTTCAACACAAGGACGACGACAACCACGCGACCGAAGACGTCGCGACGAAATAAACAAACGGCGCCGCCAAATGAAAAATATTCTCCGATATGGGTGATGTGAAATTGAGTCGCAATCATTTTGGGTAGTATGAAAATTGCTCTTTCCAACAGAACCCTAGTAAAAAAGGTGAATGGACGAAAAATAACTTTTATTTCGACATAAATATTGGCCTGTTTTTAAGGCATCCTGGTATGCCGTAAGATTTCGACCTAGAAATTGGTGTTCCCCCAATCATTGAAGCTTGAGCAGTGAAAAATATGAAAGCCTAATCTGTTTTGCATCATTAGTGATTCTCCTAGGGTGTTGCCATTCCTCCCTAGGTGTTGCGAGTTGCTTTTGCAAAACGTGTTCCTGAAACGGCTCAATTTTTTGAGCCCTCAGCATTACGCCTATGGGAGCCTCTGACGTCACACGCTCAATATTTTGAGCGCTCAATAATTTGAGCTTTTCCCCCTTGTGCGTGGGACTGAGTTGTTACATCTATGTTCTGGAGCAGTAAGAGATACCATAGTTTTTGTGGACACATTTTGTTGACAATAACGGCCCTGCTATCGATTGACAATCGAATGAAAAGATTGCAGGTTTCATGACTGTGAGTGACACGGTCTCACCCATCAGCTCCTCCTACTACTCTTATGGGATACTCGTAGATCTCTGCTCATCGTTAGCGTTCACTCTCGTGAACTCTCGGCTAACCTGTGTTCCTTGTACCCCGACAGTCCATCCATCCTCCGTCTCCGCGTGGAGTTCGAGCGGCGGCTGGCCGCCCTCCGGCAGCAGCTCGACAGAAGGGTGGCGGCGCGGACGGGGGACCTCCGCGCGGAACTGGAGCGGAAGCACCGTCAGGAGGTCAAGGAACTGGAGAGGAAGCACCTCACGCAGCTGGCGCAGACCGTCGAACGGTGAGACATGTGACTGACTGTGGGAAATGGGCAATGGCCAACAATCTGGTCAGTTTGTCAGTGGTCTGTCATGGATAATAGTCATTAGGTCCATCAATGACTGCATGGTCAGTTGTTATGTATACTGTTTTTCTGTGTTTTTGTGCTCCATAACGCAACACCTTTTTAGTCTACTAACTATATGATGTCAAGGTTAAAATATTCTCGGCCCATCAAATATGTTACATATACAAAACATATTTAGCCATTGCGCTGCATCAGTGATCCGCAATCGTCCGGCTGATATTATGTTGGTTCGTTTCAGCTACAAGAAGGAACTGGAGGCGGGTAAGAGGGAGTCTGAGAAACAGATCAGCGAGATGCGCAGCCAGCTGATGCAGCAGCACCAGGAGGAACTGCGGCGCCTGGCTCAGAAACATCGGCGCAGACAGGTAAGAGCGGGTTGGCGAGACAGCAAGTTGGGATGGTGAGGGAGTTTTCCTGGCAGCTAGGAATGTGTCTGTGAAATAGGAAATAAAAATCAGTGCCTCGCCTAAGAGACATGAAGCTGGTAGGTGGGCACTACTTGGCGAAATGGGGAATCGGGTGGGTTCTATCAGACCGTAGTATATTGCAAAGGACAGCACTGATTGGGGTAGGAGCTAATGATAATTGGCACATACATTGGCAAGATAGCAAATAAAGTTGTCTTCTCGCGTCAGATAGAAGAGAATTGGCGAGATTGGGAATCAGACGGAGCGCCACTATTCCCTGGCTCCCTCGACCCTCTCGCCTGTCATCCCGAGAACCATCTAGTGACATACCTGCCCCTCCCTACGCAGTCGAGCCGGCCCAGGGACGGCCACGGTGGTGGTGACGCTGGCGCTGGTGATGCTGGTGCCGGTGACACTGGTGCCGGTGAAGGATCACCATCTCCCGGGGAGATAGAGGACAGTCGTCGGCAGGCCCTGCTGGCGGAGCTGGAGAACCTCTCGTTTGAGATGAAACGCCAGAATGAGAGCGAACAGGTTAGTTGCAGCGGGCGACTGGCTTGTGGCTGAGAGGAACAGGGCGGTGGGAGGCCCACGGTGGGATTCTGCCAATTTTTTATCTTCCTTCTTACTTAAAAATATAGCAGTAAGATCTCAAATGACGATGTCGTCTACTTCGTTATTCCCTTACTGGTTTGTCGGACCGTCAATGGAAACGGGTCTCATAAAAGTGCAGTTTTCTACTCGTTTTCAATCATTGGTCATTGACTGATCACTCTATATTTTCGTAATCTTCGATATTTTTTTGTCATAATTGTTGTCAATGCTGCTAGTTAGTTCTCTCTAAACGCCCCTCTGAGTAGTCCACCGCTGGGTCTCACGCGTGCTTGCCTGCTGCGTGCTGTGTTCGCGACTGCTCTCCCTGTTTTGCCTGCTACTGATCTAACCCTGCATTGCGCTTGTGACCGATTATGCCTGACGATGCTATTGCAGTGAACGGTCATGCTTTAACTAACCATCACCGCGAGCATTGTGTGTTCCGAACCTGAAACCTAACTTGACATCATCCTGGAATCTTTATCCGTGCTTGTTCATGATTTATTCATGCATCGGCCATGCAATTTTAGCCATTCGGGATTCACCAAAACGTGTGAAACGCCTGAAAGTATCTACCACTACACTGGCGTCACCATTATTGCACCATATCACCGAACACATCCCACCCACTATCACCGGTGCTGGTGCTTTCCGACACCCTCGGGGTGGGACGGACGGGCGGCTGGGGCCGGCGACTTTGGTGGGATCTGTGGGTGGGAGGGAGGGATAATAAGTGTGGGACAGGATGGCTATTGGGAGTCGGGGTCAATAAAAACTTCAGAATCGATCAACATTCCCTTAATTTGCTAGCTTGTTGATGTCTGAACGACTATGCGCCAGTCGCTGTTCTTTTGCTTGATACATTTTGACTCAGAGGTGCCGGAGTATAAAATTGGTAAGGAGAATAAATTCTTTTGGACCCGCCCGCGGCCCGGGACCAGAAAAGGGCCCCATTTCCCATTTTTGGGCAATGGGCATACAGGAGGCGGGCCGACACAGATAACAGTCGTACGAGCTACCACACGTGGTCGTTCGTTTTTGCTGTTGTTGAATTGTTCCGCGACGAGGCCAGAGCTATTGAAAACAAACTAAACTACTCGTATATGGTTTAACAGTACTCACCGATGTAAATTATCAGACACGTTCACGGGTTGAAAACAGTTCGCTTTTGTCATCTCACAATTGCTTCATTGTTATATGATTCTTTTCGAGCGAGTGCGTTGCGCGAAGAGGGTCTCTTATATTATCTAACAAAATAGTATCTGAATAGCTGGCCGGCTGTATTTAGTTTTTAAAGGGTTTAACTCCAAACAACCATGCGGCCAATAAGATTGCGCTCTTCTATCATGAGTGGCTTCATCCTTTTTAGCTCGCATGAGATATTTTGATGCATGTGGGACTGTCACGCACGTGCCAAATAAGGGGTGTCAAAATTGTTCCGCTTACCGTGCTTCTGCAATGACTGAGCCGATTGCGCTGAAACTTGGCCTATCGGTGGCCACCCACCTGGCGATGCATTCCTATATGGCAACACGGGTGGGTCGATGCTGCCATTAGCACGTGCAAGGGTCGCTTCTACATCTGAAGAATGGCTGAGCGGATTTCGTCCAAAGCTAGCTTGCTGTTAGAAACTAGTAAGATGGATAACATAAACAAGTCAAGGGGTCTCATGTTGCACGTGCGTTAGTGCGGGTCTATTGTGCTCGCTCGTTCATCGCCTCCAAAGGTGTCTTGCTGGTTATGTTTTATTTATGCAAATGCGCTTTATGTGACTACTGGGTCATAACAAACAACAGGGGCATATTTTGAGCTATGCATATAATCAGATCAGCTTAGATCGACATGTACTAAAAATTTAAGTAATATGTCTACTGACTTATTTTTATTGTCCTGCATTTATTACATTTTAAGAGCTACGACGCTGTATCGATTTTCAAATTCAAGCGCATTGTCTTCCATTGTCTCATGGATCTAGCAGCAGTCTGCAGTAGCATAACAGTTGTTTTAACTACTGTAATGATGGGAGGGTAATTATGGGTGCGTAAGCCGCGGAGGCTGTTCTGCACAAACACCCGTAGGACAACGGATTTTGTGCTGCCATCAGCCTATATTTTTCTTTGAAACAGAACACGTAAATGGACAAACCGCTCGCATTATTGGTATCAGCTTCCTCAAGCCCTGGGTTCCTCATAAAGTCCTCATGCCGGTCTCTCGCTATCCTGGCGTCACCGTGGCGCGCGGCCGCCTCCGGTATCAGTAGTTCCCGCCGCCGCCACCAGGCGGCGTTCCTGGAGCAGCAGCGCGTCTCTCTGGAGCGGTTTGCGCGCCAGCAGGAGCGCGCCATGCGCCAGTTGGAGGCCCGCCAGCAGGCGGCGCGAGACGAGGCGGCGCAGGCAGAGCGCGAGCTGGTGACCCTGCGCGCGCAGAGCGCTGAGGCTGAGATCAGGAGAGACCAGGAGGCGGCCCGCTGGAAACTGGAGCTCGCCACCGGCTACGAGACGCAGATTAAGGTGAGGCAGCAGAAGGAGGACGGCAGGACTGATGGATCTTCATGTGGAGGGGCTGGGCAAAGGACGGAGAGGTCGGGTTGGGGAGGTGTGGTGAGGAAGGCCCTCAAGAGGTAAGACTGAGAGACAGTCTACGGGATGGACCAGGGACAGGATATGGGAAAATAATTTAACAGAACGGCAAAGCGTCTGCTGAGAGGCTAGTTCTGATGAGCTGCGGAAATTGGTGAAAGAGGGTTGCGGACGTTCTTTGTTCGAAGGATGCTGGACACGGCATAAATGGACCTAGGCGCGATAAATGGGGCGTGAATTTGGCGATGACTGCAGGGAAGCTGCTTTATTAGCTGTCTGTGGCAAAGGGTTGGAATCGCCCGTCATGATCACCTCACTGCACTGCACCAAGCACCGTTTGTGTGGGGACGGTGGTGGCGTGGTTAGGGTTACAGCTTGGTTCCTGAATTCTGAGGCTAGTCCATGCTCCTACCTAGCTGACTGCCGGACCGCGCCATACTCCTAGTTGAACGGCAGCCTCCTAGATTACTGAGTGTGGAAGTGTGCTAGTCGGGATCTAGTAAACAGGGAGGATTTACCTTTGTCAAGTACCAAGGAATATATTTTGCTACGCTACGCGCCTCAGCATCCATCAGGTTCTGTGTTTCTTTTTTTTTCTCGTTAGCGGCCTCGACCACAGTACAGTTAATGCGTTTATCAACTCCCTTCTTTCAAACTCCCTGCATGTTCGTGATGTGTCAGCATAAGCAATAGTTTATAGGTTTTCTGGTGTGGCGGCCATCTGAGCTTGAACGCGTTTTGTTTTTCTGCTTTTGTCGTCATTTCCGAGAGTTCATAACATAACCTTGTGTGAATTTCTACCTGGCGTGTGTCTCTCGCACTACGGCTCATGACAGGCGTTTTTCAGCCTATCCTCTTGCATGCAACTTCAAGTTACCTCATCGTAATAAATAAATAAATAAATAAATAAATAAATAAATAAATAAATAAATAAATAAATGCGTGTATGTCATCTAAATTAACGGATATGTAAACAATGCTTTCAGTGACCACCAGCTGCGTACCCAACCCTCCGAACATTCGCTTTTCATCTCGTTTGTAATTGTCCTTACTTCGTACTGTGTGCTCCGTGACCATTGCTCCGATTCCCGTGATTATTTTCCTACGCTGATCAAAGTGCTCCCAAAGGCAGCCGAAGTTTTGTGTTACCGCTTAGTTGGACAAGTCAAGGCACGCAAATCGTTCCTGGACCGGCCTTCGTTGACATTTAAACTCCCGTTTTAACTCCCATTGACATTTAAACTCCCGGTCCCCTTGCAATGTAACCCTCCCCTGCCCTCGTCCATCGCTACCCTAACCCCTCGTGACCCTACCCTGACCTTGGTGACCTTCCTCTTCCCTCGATGACCCCATCCTTGCCCCGGGCAGTGACCTATCCCTACCCCTGGTTCTCTGCCCTAGGCCCTTTCAACGTTAACTCCTCTCTTCCTTCGGTGACCCTCCCCCAGCCCCATGCGGAAATCCCTTCCCCGCTCACGATTACTGCACCCCTTCCCACGGTGACCCTACCCCTGCCCCAGGCGGTACTGGCCGGGGTCACACTGGACGAGGAGACCGCCGCGTCTGTATCCCAGCTGCGGGTCACGCTACAGCGCGACAGTGGCGCCGCCCTGGCGGAGCTCGAGTCTGCCCACCAGGCGGCGCTGCGAGCGCTGGAGGCGCGCCACGAGCGACAGCAGCGCGAGCTCCGCCTACAGCTCGAGGCCGCCTCTAGACGGGAGCGACACCTGCAGGTACGCCCGCAGGCGGAGTCCGCCGGACAGTAGGCGGAAGTTCCGCTCAGGGCGGAAGTTCCGCTCAGGGCGGAACTGTGATCCGTGCTGAGGTGATACTGTGACTAACATGTGACTTGTGCCGGATCCCATGGAGACTGAGAAATGTGACCTAGAGATCGGTGGGATATTTGTTTTAGTGCTCAATATTATCGCAGGGTGTTAAGTATCGTTGTACTGCAGTAATTGTTATTTCCTGGGTTGTAACCGTCATTTGTTCCGTAGTTCTCTTGTTTTAGCGAGCGTTGACTTTGCGTCCGTGATCCCGAGACATGATAGGGCATACTTCTCCCTTCCTGTCCTGTGACGTGTTTTCCTCTGTGGGTGATCTGTGACTGTCTCTTATTGTCTAGTCAGTGTCACGACTTATTGCCCTTACTGTTCGCCCGGTGCCTGGTACGCCCTCTGAAAAAGTGACACGCACCATACGCTTTATACGTTGACCGTTCGCTCTTTGTTCATACACCCGGCACTCACACACGCTTCTCACTGCACTCGCTTTGCCAATAAGTAAGCTAATAAACGCTTATGAAAGCAAGGAAATTTAGAAGGCAGCTCCTCTCACCTTTCTGCTATAATTGTTCTGCTGTTACTTAAACCGTTACCTTTTTCCAGAACAAGTGACCCCCCCCCCCTTCCGCTGAACATTTATCTCCCGCTACACTAACTGCTGAGGGTGCTAGCCAAAGGCCTGCAAACACCTAACCCCTGGGACTGCTACCGCGGCCACCCAGGTTGCAATCTTACCCTCCCTGTCCGCTACACTAACCACTGGGACTACCGCCGCCCACCCAGGACACCCTCCCACCTTCCCCATCCCGCCGCCCTGGGGCTGCTGCCGTCCATAGGTACTCCGCCTTACTAACCTCTGGGGCTACCACCACTGCTCAGGACACCCTCTCGGATGAGGTGGAGGCTCTGCGCGAGCGGCTGGCCGCCGGGCCCGGCCCGGCCGGTGAGGGACTGACCTTTGAGCTGGACGGGCTGCGTCTGCACTTACTGCAGGTGTGTCAGGTGACAGCTGACGGTGACAGACTGACATGGTGCTGACAGAATATTGTGTGTGTCTGCCAGAGGGACAGGGAAGTCGGCGGACCGGCTTGGTTTGCTTTGGGGTGTAGTTGCTATTGAGAGATTTCTTTTTGTGTGGGTGTTTGGCGAGCATTTCAGTCGAAAGTGTGGCGTGAGTATCATATACGATCTATTCTTTATTTTATTACCCTTTTCTGTTGGACGAAATTACGACAAAATATCAGTATTTAAATGAAAAAGTCGATTTGATACAGTTGTGGACCAACATTTTCTCCTAGGTCTATGACGAGAGTATCACTTATCTTACTCCTCAACCATTGATCCTGCCACTATCCTCTCGTTCTGCTCTTCGCATTGTTCAGTGCCACTAATGAATGCATGCTTATTTGGCTATCTATCTCTATCGCCCGTGCCTTTTAGCGCGCTTTTTATCATTTCTGGTGATGATTTTGCTTGTTTTGTTGTTATTTATTTTGTTTTTGTTTTGTTTCTTTTGCAGTTTGTGAGACGCGTTTCGTATTTTAGCCTGCCTGCTCTGTCTCCTATCTAGTTAGTATTGTTCGCTCGTTGCATGGTCATTGTCAATACATGCTTAAAAGTGCAATTGGCGTTTTTCTGGTGCTAAGAGTAATATACCAATGGCTTGTACTAAAATATCTTGAATTAGCTCACTCTCGGCAAAAGTTGTCGATCTGAGCAAGCGTTAGGTGAAGTTAAATTAGAAATCGTTCAAGTGACGACACTTTTTGACCCTCGCTGGCATTTGCCTTTCTGCTTCCTTGGCACTCGGTAAGATCCCCGATGCGTTTAACCCGAAATTGAGCTAGAGATCAGCATAAAGCAAGGGTATGGCTTGCTACGTGATAAAGGGCTAACGGTACTGGTAGGTACCAAATTTCAGACTGTCAGGTCGACTAACGACTTCTGAGGTCGTCAATTTCTTCAAAGTGAATTTTTGTAATGGAGAGGAAAACTAATTACTTACACCTTTTCATAGCCGCGGTGAGAATATGCTGTTGGTTCGGAACAAGTCTAGGTCGAGGTCCATTCAGCTCAGGCAACTTGACACACGTTGAGTGTCATGTCATATGATGTGTTCATGGGCTCTGATCCCGAATGGATCATAGGACCTAGGCTCTCTCCCTGAATTGAGCTGTAAAGGCCTTGCTACACTATGCGTTTTCTGCGTGCGTTTTTGCAGGTTTGCGTGTTTTGCGTAATATCGTTCTAGGAAAAAAGTTATAAACAATATAATTTTTACTTTGGTTATATACAAAAGCTAATATAACTCTTATGTAACTAAAATTTAAGGTGAAAAACATCACAAAAACGTAATATCGTTCCTTTTTCTAGAACGATATCACGCAAAACACGCAAACACGCAAAAAACGCACGAAGAAAACGCATAGTGTAGCCAGGCCTTAACAGCGTTCCATAAAGTGAATGTAGCTCAAAGAAAATATAACGATAAAATATATCTGCTGAGTTGCATCCCTAAAATGACGTCCACCGTGCATGACTTTGACTTAGATATCACTGGACGCTTGCCTTTTTGAAACCTTCCGTGAAAAGTCATGCTCATCTATATTACAAATTCAAACGATTTCGGCTGCGTGTAGCCTGACATGTGACGCCATGATTGTTGTGATCTGGTAGGAATTGTAAGAATGTCATTCTTTATACAGTCTACATACAAGAATAACCTGATAACGACACCAATTTTCAAAGTCATCCACGCGCTCTGCAGGCAAAGGCGTTAAAAAAAAACTAGAGAAGGTGATTGATTCCCTTTTGTGCCGGCGAGGGTCAATATAAGAGAAAGAGTGGTCGCAAGGGTAAAAATGAGAAAGGCCTGAAAACTACGCTCACATCGTAACATTACCAGATTTCTTGCCTTGGACCACGTCCCCCTCACACACACTGCGCCCCACGCTGCGTCTTTGGAGTGCCGCCGTATCTAACCGCCCGCTGCGGTGGCCGCCGCTCCCCAGTTGGAGCAGGCGCGGGACAGACTGAACGGAGCCGCAGACTGGTCGGCCGGGGAGCACGGTGGCGGAGCCACTGTGGAGGTGGCCAGGGACGAACTGGAGCTGCTGCACAAGGACAGGTAGGTGTGGGTCTGCTGTATAAAGACAGGACTGGTAGGGATGGGACTGCTGTGTAAAGACTGGTAGGTTTGGGGCTGCTGTATAAGATAGTGGGACGTTACCGGAGACTGGTCGGCCGGGGAGCACGGCGGCGGCGCCACCGTGGAGGTGGCCAGGGACGAGCTGGAGCTGCTGCACAAGGACAGGTAAATAGGATGTAGCTGCTGTGCTTACAGGTATGAATGATTGAAGCTAATACGCGGTATGAATGATAAGAGCAGGTTGAGTAAAGACCGGAATGACTGGGCTAGAGCTGGTAAAGGCAGTTGGGAGTGGCAGAAGCTGGTACATAACGACTGGACCTGTCATTTAGAACACTTATGATGTGACAAAGGCAAAGACAAAAGCAGCGACATAGAATTGCTGAGTTCTCAGAAACCTCTGTAACTGACAAACCTGAAAAGTTCTTATCTTTTAATTTAGAGGTCACGCATTTAAAGTTACTATCTTCAAAGTTGGAGCCCACGGTTTGAACTTCGTAGTTTAGTGATCCATCATTCGGTAAGCTTCTGCCTCCATGGATCCGTTTCGTTTATCATTTCGGTCATTTAGTTGATGTCGGCTCATCTGTAACTGACCAGTGACCAGGAAGAACGTAACTGAATTATTACATTTTTCTTTACTGTACTTTGACATGACTTGCCATTTCGCTTTTGATTGCGTGGTTTTTACAAGCCAGCCTGCCTGTACCTGTTTGCGCTGTTGCTGTTAAGTTATGACAGGTTTGCAGAGGCGCGCGTAGCTAAACTGTAGCCGATTTTTGCTAATGAACTTGCTACTGCTGCGGCTTGATCAGACCCCATGCGATGCTGTGAACACAGAACCCCCTGCCCCCTCTCGGCTCTTTCACAGGGAGGAGCAGGCCGACCAGCTGCAGCGTCTGGGCGGCCTGGTGCGCGCCCTCTGCCAGTACTACCAGACCGCCGAGCGGCTGCACGGTCCCGCCCCTCCCGCCGGGGTCTCCGCCGATCCAGAGGCAGACGCCACTGACCGGATGGTACTGGAGGCTCTGGCTCCTGACGAGGCTGTCTGCCTGTGGGCGGAGCGCGGCCACCAGCTACCGCGAGTACAGCGCTCGGTCCGGGAGGCCACAGCGCGACTCCAGACTGCGGCGGCTGCAGCGGCGGCCGGCGGACAAGAGCAGAGGACAGAGAGGGAGGCAGAGCGGGCGGAGAGGGCAGAGCGCCGGGCGGCGGAGCTGGACCGGCGGGTAGAGGGGCTGACGGCTGAGCTGACGGCGGCGAGACAGAGGGTAGCGGCGCTGGAGGACAGGGCGCAGAGCGAGGAGCGGGAGGCGCTGGGGGAGAGCCGGCCGGCCGGACAGCCGGCGCCGCCGCCGCCCGAGGTGACCCTACAGTGTATCAGGGAGGCAGGTGAGGATCGCGACTGAATAACTTCATGCCTGGCTGGAGTTGGGGGTTTAAATGTCATGCAGAGTCACAACGTGTGATGTGACTCTGCATGCTTTGTCAGCCGCACTAAGTTTGATTTATTTCATGCGCGGTACGGTGTTCGTATAGTTCGTATAATTATTGCGTGTTCGTATATTTAACTTTTTACGGTGTGCAGAATTCTACATATAAACCACCTCAGAATTTCATTGACTATCTGACCCGTCTGGGCTGTCGTATCTGCTACCACCCCTGACATAACCACCTACCTGCCTGTTCACCTCCAGCCGAGGCACTGCTCTCTGCCCCCGCCGACCCGGCCGACTCCCGTCTGCTGCTGAGCCGGGTTCACCAGCTGGAGGCACTGCTGTCCGAACTGACGGCGCAGAGTGACCAGATGGTGGCGGATTGTAACCGGGAGGTGGAGGACGTCAAAGAGCAGGTGGGTAGGGACAGGGCGCCAAACAGCAAGTCAGAAGGGAGAGAGAGAGAGTGAAGTTGAGGATGCCAAACAGCAGATAATCTGCAGGAGAAGCGAGGTGATGGATAACACCGGAGAGGTGCGGGCACTTGTTTGGAGGTGGACTATGGAGGACGTTAGTTGGCAGGTCAGATGCGAGGGATGTATAGGTACAAATACACGTCAGAAGTGAGGAATGCTTAACGAAAGGCGATGGTCAAGCGGGTCGACATTGGGAGGAAGGTGCTGAATGCTTCGTCAATGATGGGATCATGTTTATTTTAGCCGGGAGGGATAGCAGGTTACCGCGGGAGAAAGGAGGCATCACGACTTTCGTGCGTCTCCTAGTGACAATCATTTCCAGAAGAATCGCTTGAGCTGGTCTTCTCATTTATACATTGTTCCTTCGTTATCCCAGAGTAGCGTCTTCCACAGTGACATTTGCCCACCCTATCGCCTCACCTCCATCTCTCCCGGCAGATGGCAGCCGCCGACAAGCAGCTGCGCTCGACGCGCGCCTTTCTGGACGAGGTCACTGCAGAGAGGGAGGCAGAGCGGGACGAGTTCGGGCGGGAGACGGCCAGGCTGGCCGAGCTGGTGGCGGCCCGAGAGAGGGAGAGAGATGAGCAGGCGCTGAGACGGAGACAGGTGGAGTAGGGAGGGAGGGAGCGAAGAGGGAAGGAGAGGAGTGAATGTGAATTGGAAGAAGGAGAAACTATTAGACCCGTGGCCCGTGGGAGAATATGCAAGGCACATTTAGGACACAGTGATAGCTCATGGGACGAGACTGGCATAAAGACCACAACAGTTGAATTGAAGCTATTGTGCTGCTTATACAACAAAATACCCGCCGCATGGTTTTTATACAATCGTTCACGAAAATTATTTGATGTTCGTTGAGAATTAGTTAGCACGTTTTTTCCTCCGGATCGTCATGTGTTGGCCATTTTGATTGGCAGGAACATCCCACCGACTCTTGCCTTCCGACAACTGACCCATTTAACATCCGACGCTATTGACATCTGACACCTCTGACCTGCCGATCTCCCCTGCCAGTTGGAGGCGGTGGAGGCGCAGAACGCCGAGCTGATGGCGGCGGCGCACGAGGGAGACCAGGAGAGGGTCCGACTGCGCGACGAACTGAAGGCGGCCGTAAATAAGGTGAGAACAGACTGTCACCCCGTACCGTGTGAGGCGGTGGAAATGTAGAGTCGCCTCGGCCTTTTACATTGGCTGGCGACGGAGGCAGGCGCTTTTTTCGTTCTTTCCAGTCGTATGACGTTATTCTATTCATATCATAAGCAGCTGTACTTCCAGTCGCTTTTTTCAAACATTTATCTGATCATATCTGACCCAATATATCTTACCCGAAGCAAAAAAAAAAAAAGACGCGTTTTCCAGCAATGAGTGAAATGTCTGTCCCTCCCCGTGCATTCTTTAGATCCACGACCTGCGTGACATCATCCGCTCTCTGGAGTCTCACGTGGACGAGCTGGGGTCAGCCGAGGGTGGAGCCGCTGCCGACCGACTCAGGGAGGAGCTGCATCGCCAGACAGCGCACAGCCGACGCCTCCAGGCGCAGGTATGACCCGCCAGCAGCTGCGTTGGTAGCCGCTGTACACCATAGACAGACGTACCATGCATTGCTCATTCAGTATCAGCTAATCATGAAACTAAGATATCCAAGTGCTTCCCGATTGGAGCTACTCTGGCCCATGCGCCGTGTGTTGTCTGTTTCGGATATTTCCGGAGTCGCGTCTCCCTTCGACTGACGTTCGGTCACTTCGATGAAGAGTGTGGACCCTAGACCTTTGAGTAAAGTTGGACGGAAGTCCCCACGCTGTTGTTCTCGGGAGTTATGTGTCTGAAGTACCGTCCCTCTCGTCTCTGTCCGCAGTTGTCCGAGTGCCGATGCACCGCCGGCCGGCCAGACCCGGCCGGGGCGGACGGAGCCACGCCTCCCCCGCGTCTCAACTCGACTGCCGACAGTGAGGACACCACCACCCTCTCTGTGTGCCCCTCTCTGCTGCAGGAGCTGAGAGATCAGGTAGGCGCTGCAGGCGTTTGAAAAGATAAACCTCTACAGATGGCCCCTTTGTCTTGCTAATTAAGTTGCCTATTTTCCATTTAACTTTGTTATTTAGGTCATACGCATTACGCATCATATTCTGTAAGCTTTCTTTTAAAATGACATTTTTGTTTGTTGCCCTTATCTCACCAGCTATCCCTCCAATCATAAGCATTTCATTTGTATTTTGTAAGTCTTCATCAAGTTTTGTTCTCATCTACTCATTCTTGCCGCTAGTCTGTCCAGATTCCGTAACATCAAGCACGTGTCAGCCCTGCCTTCTGACGCCACTACCGCCGCGGTTCTCTCTTGTTCTCTCATCCGCCGTGTCCGTTCACCCACAGATCATTCGTATGGAGGCCGACGTGGACCAGCGTGTGGAGACGCTGGAGAACAGCTTCTCGTCAGCAACAGAGACGCTATCACCGGCTGGGTCACGACAGGACCTAACGCAGTGAGTGTCGACAGTGGATCACGGCGCCGGGAATGTTTGAACGGTGTCCGGGCGGGGCTTTTTGGCATGGCGAGGACGTGGGAGATGGTAGGAGAGACTTTGTTCATGAATAGTGGGTGGAATGGTGGCTGAAGTGGAGTATTTTATCATGAAAGCTGTTGTCGAAAAGCACCATTTTTTATCGTCATCGTGACGTGAAGACACTGCTGGAAATCGTACCTTTAACGAAGCTCAAGAGACTGACTATTAGATTTTTCTCCCTCTAAAACGGCACTGATATCTGCACAGTAACACTTGATCTTCTCGTGGAACACGGGCACCCATCCCATAAACTCGTCTAACTCCCGTGTCACCCGGTGACACCGCTGTCTGTGCCACAGGCGTCCGGCCGGTGAGGACCTGGCCGGACTCCGACACAAACTGGAGCGTCTGGTTTCTGTGGAGGAGGCGGCGCTCGCCCGGATACGGCACCTGGAGACCGAGTTGAGCCGCGCCAGGGTCAGCCAACAGGTCAGGATGGGGAGGGGCAAGGCAGGGCGGGTGGAGGCCGGGCAAGGCAGGGCGGGGAGAGGGTTAGGTCAGGACGGATGGAGGGGCAAGGTCTGATGAGTCAGGTCAGTCGGCAGACAGTACGGAAAGGGATGAGGTAGTATATACATAGGTGGTTGGAACTGGTGAGAGATACGCGAGTTTGATGCTGATACATTCAGTATTTTCTGCTGTTGATCGTGTTTCTGTGTGTCTGCTATTTCTGATACTTTATTCGTAAAGCAGTACGGAACTTAATCGCAACCATATTTGCTATGTTTGTCTGTTATTATCTTCTTTTTTTTTGTCTTTCTTGTGTGGGTAGCGTTTTCCTTATAGACGCGTGTGAATATGACTCAACGCTGACAGGTGCCTCATCTGAACACCCTGCACGCTCCCTCCCTTGTACTCCCTCCCACTCCCACCACCCTCTGACCGCCGACTTCTGACCATCGTCCTCAGGACCTGGTGTCTGAGAGGGGACAGCTGCAGCAGCAGCTGGCCGACCAGCTGCTGCAGCTGTCGGCTCTGCGCGCCCGCCTGGAGCGGAGCAGACTGGCTGCGGAGGTGGGCACCGACCCGGGCCAGCCCAGCCGCGCCCGGCTGGCCTACCTGCAGGCAGAGCTCGACTCGGCCGCCAAACTGGCCAAGGCCAAGGAGAAACAGGTGCGGGCCAGCTCAAAGACGAGCATAGTCCTACGCTTGATCTTTGTCATTTATCATTGCCAAGTCCCTACACCACAGTGCTTGAGGGATTCACACTCTGTTCGAGCCCATAAATAAGATGTAGCCACTGCTACCTACATTTTAGCTCGCGAATGAAGCGAGATTACACGGTAGAAGCTGAAGTGTGGGCGTTCGACGCTATGGATGACAATTGCTTCTTTTTCGGGTTTTGTTACCATTTCGTTTTAGCTCCATCCGTCTATTGCATCTCATATCGTCTGTGACTGTCGTAGGCCAAGTGTCTTCTACACTGCAGACGTGTGTTGCTCTCTTTTTTTTTTTTTTTGACGGCATCCCTTCCCCTGTTTGTCGCCGGCAGCTTGCCGACCTGTCCTGTCAGCTGGACGAGACGCGCCGTAAGCTGATTGTGCGCGAGTCGGAGCTGGCTCGTCTGGAGAGGGAGACGGAGAGGGAGAGGACGCCGCGCACCTCGCCGGCCGCCTCGCCCAGGGACGCCGCCGAGCTGCGAACTCTGCGCGTCAAATACCGAGAACTGCAGGTGGGTGTCGGGACCACGACTTTTTAATAATAGGGAAGATGAATATATTCACACGTGTATGTGGTTGAGATCGTTTTATTTCTCCATCATCCGGTTGTATGGGGTTCCGCATTGTTTTTTGTCGAGCCTGATGATATAGGAACAAAATTTATCCGCCGATAAAACAAATGTCCAATACTAGTGAGCATTTAGAGGGTACTTTTGGTTGGTTTACTTCGAAATCAAACCTACCAAAAGTATTTAAAAGAAAAAAAGAGCTAACGAAAAGAAAACAAGTGATTCGATTGAAAGTAAAGTTGGATGGTCGGAAGGTTCAACTTATTTTCCCGAGGTATGAATACAAAGAATGCACGAGCGAGAAGTATCTGTGTCAGTGCCGCTTAATCTGTGCCATTTGTGGCTTGTCTGCGGCAATGCCCTTCGCCATGTATTTTGAGGTTCTGCGCGGAGTCGACCTGTCGGCTGCAATATTTTGGTGTAAATTATTGTGATAATGAAATTTGCGCTTAGTTTCTTCAAAATTAAGAGTTCTCCGAATCTCCTCTTGTTCATCTTGTTACCATAACGCATTATGGATCCAGTATGTTTACATTAATTTTTTCGTACGAAATGATGAATCTTCCACATCAAGAATATCTCCGCAAAGCCTGAAACTCTGACCCTCGTCGCTCCACCAAGCGGGCAGGATGACGTCTCCGTCTCCGCCGTCCTCCCCGCCGCCCCCACCGCCGAGCAGCGGTCGTTCCGTGCACCTCCTGGCACTCCGCAACCCCTCGTCGGTGTCCGATCCGCGCGGCTGGGGTCTGAGCGGCGACGAGCGTCGGCTGCACATGGGACGCGTCGTGTCCGATCAGCTAACCTCCGGCGATGGAAACGAGTTCGGCGAGCGGCACGCTGTGAAAATGACCAACCGGATGAGATCGGTGGATAGTGTGACCGACCAGCGCGCCTGGAGCCTGGACCCGAGCGAGAGGAGGCGGTTTATGTCGGAGACCATCCGACGGCCGCCCGTCGCCAGCACTACCGATGTACGTTAGAGTGTGGGGGAGCCTATGACCTCACTCGGATAGCTGCTAGCTTTGTCCGCCTTATTGACTAGGTATGTGTGTTGACAGCTAGTTTCGGTATGGCTTTACAGTCTCCACAATCTCCACAGCTAGTTTCGGACCTAACATTTACAGTCTCCACGTCCGTTATCGTAATAGCAGCTGTAACCCGCAAGAGGAGAAAAGGAATATTGGGTGTGCTAGGCAGTGCCTGGTTCAGGCACTCGGAGGCTTTGCTCTGATGGACTCGTGAACGCTGGTCTGAATTGGGTTTTTGAACCGATTCCAGACTCGGAACGCACTGCCCTGTGGTGGGTAACATCAGTTGGTCTCATTACGATGCTGAAGAGGTCTGGATCGGGCTTGATGCAGCGCGCATCGATTCTGCTTTCTTTGATAACCATTCCAGCAGCCGAAAAGGCAATTATTATAATAATTGCCTTTTCGGCTGCTGGAATGGTTTTGTTTACAGCCCCGGCGTGAGACTACATTCTGAATGTGAAAAGGTCTTCAGCTAATAAGCCAGTTTCCGTTGCCGGTTTCGGCTTTGGTCATTCCTTCGCATACCACTGACCGACGAGCTCAGAATACAGGCACCGTGGCGCTACCGATGGCTGTTGGGATCGTTTGCCGGAATATGACAAGGCGAAGCTGCAGACCGAAACAGTTTTCTTTCGGCTTAAGGCCGCCCCACACTGGACCTCGCATGCGGGTTGCGAGTTTTTGGATTTTCGGGTTTCTTCAAAATCAAATAATGCAATCTAAGCTGAGTGACCCACACTACCATCTAACAAGCGAGTCTGCATGTTTTTAGCTTGAGAGCAACCTTGCATCGCATTCCAAAAGCTGATTTTGAGTCAACTTGCGATTTTCCTCGCTGCGAGGTCTGCGAGTTCTGCGGGGTTTGCGGGTTTTTCGTTTGAGTCGAATTTTGGTTCGTTGCGCTGGTATTGCGACTATATGTAAGATTCTGACGGTGTACCGGGTTCACTGCATTCATGAAGTTATCATAAGGGAACGGTCTTGTCACTCTGTGAATTAGTATTATGCCCGCAAACTCAAAACCCGCAAACCCGCAACCCGCATGCGAGTTCCAGTGTGGGGCGGCCATTAGTTAAGCATGGTTCAGCTGTTGAAGGAATTGTCCGTGAAACGAAGAGCACACGAAGTACAGTCACGAGGTCAAATTAGTTTGAGAGCCAAAATTACTTCAATTTTGCTAACCGTATTCGAAAGCCGCGCAACGAATTAAACATTTTTCTTAATGTTTTACTACTTATTGCAATTGCATGGTCAAATTTATAAGCGTCACGTGTTTAATACACTATACTAAATTTCACGTAAACTAAATTTAATTAGAAAATTAGCATGTCGACTGTGGGAGATCGTCGTCTTTCCGACCTCCGAATCTCGTCTCTGTAACCTTCACACGCGCCATGCCCGAACCGGACCCACCACCGCCGCCCCAGCACGAGTCGCTCTTCAACATGATCGGCCAGTGGGTGTCGTCATCATCTGCCGACGCGCGCGGCTGGACGGAGCGTGCCGCCGACGAGCGGCACCGCTACCTGAGCTCGGTGGCTTCCGGCGCGCTACCGGTCGGCGGCGGCCAGGAGCTGGGGGACAGCTTGGTCGCCGAGCAGGCCAACCGACTGCGCTCGGCGGCCAGTCTGTCCGACCAGCGCGCCTGGAGTCTGAACGCCGACCAGCGGCGCAGCTATATGTTGGATGCCATCCGACGCTCGCCGATAGCCAGCCCGACCGAGGATGTAGGTTGTTGGTCGGTTACTGCGATGGGGACGGTGTGGAAAGTGGTGTTGAAATTTGGAAAGCTTCGCGGTTAGATAGTAATTGCCGTGGGTCGGTGCATCTATTTCTGTTGGGTCTACGATCTTTCGGCGGCGTCGTGTATTTAATGCTTGCTAGGGAATTCTATTTTACACTTTAAATGGCACAATGCAACTTTAATTGAGTTTCAACAAGACAGATCACAAGCATTTTGTTCTATGAATCTCTGGCATTCTGTAGTGGACAGTGCGGTCGTGACTGCGCTGTTGTGTATCACACCGTCTTTGTCCACCTCTCCACAGCCCATCGCCCAAATACCGACCCTCCATCCCCTCGTCTATCCCTCTCTGACATCCCCTCGTCTGTCCCATGTTGCAGCTGCAGCACCAGGAGCTGATGGCCCAGCTGAGGGAGAACAACCTGCCCGAGTTTGTCGAACGACTCCTCTCCGATAAGAACGTGCAGATCGATGAGCTGGAGCAGAATGTACGCACTCTTACACAGCTCTCCATGGTGAGTGGATACGAGAGGAAGAGGCATGCGGACCAACTGCTGCTGTTGCCGGTGTTGCGGGTCTAGGCGTGTTCGTTTATGTTTTTATTTTTAGGAGAAGCTTAACCCTCGCCGGCACAGGCCATTTTGAGTCCTTCGACGGCACAAGGGGGGTTGGTACGACCCCCCTCGCGTTTGGCCCCCGATCGAGCTAGAGCTTCGCGGAAAAAACGAGCGTGTTGCCCGTCACGAGAGGAAGCCGATGATACCCAATTTTAAGGTCCTAGGTCATCGGGTGACCTTCCAGGTCAGGTCAATGACCCGAAAACCGGGAAAATCGGGACCTGTTAGAAAGTCGTAAAGTGTGGCTGCTATGTGGTTTTCCGGGGTGCTGATCACGAATATCGTGTTAGTTTTGATCAGAGATGATGTCTAAGCATTTAGACCAGGTCGGGTCAGGTCAGGTCAGGTCAACCGGTAGGGGTTGTGACGGGTATTCGTAATACGTGTCAACCGCCTCGGACAGCTTCGTAACATGTTACGAAGGCACCAAAACTACTTCGTAAATGTTCAAATGGTTGCTAAATTCGAATTCAGCTCCAAAAACTAGCCTAGAAACATGTAAAACTCGAAAAAGTGAACCGAGGTCACCCGAGGTCACCAAAGGTCAATGACCTGACCTGACCTTCAGGTGACCTTGACACCCACCCTAATGCATGGGAGCAGCATCAAATCACATGTTTGAACGTTTGAAACCACGAAAAGCTTACAAACGCGCGGCTAATGCGAGCCAACATGCGCCGAACCGCGATTTCGGCCAAACATGGTCACAGAAAAGAGGTCACAGGTCAAAGGTCATTGGGGTCAGGGTCATGAAATTTTCAGGGTAGGTGTAAAATTGATCAATGCGAGGGTACTGAAAGTTTCGTCGCGATCGGCCGCTTTTTACGCGAGTTATTCGCGAAAAACCTTAGGGGGGGGGGGTGGCATCAACCCCCCTGTGCCGGCGAGGGCTAAGCGTGCTTAAAAATTTGGGTTGTCCCTGTTTTATTATTCGACTTCTGATGGTTTTTAGTTTCTTGTCAAGTATATGCTTAACACTTTTGCTTCGTCATTTTGGCATGTTTTGTCTGGATGTTTTTATTGCACTAAAAACGGTCGCTCACCATGCTAAAAAGTTCCCGTCACTGCTTTCCATGTAGTGTCTATCGTATATGCGTAACCACGCCTTTTGCTCCGCACAGCGTTCGTCGTCGGCCGGTGACAGCCGCTCGTCGGGCCACCAGAGCGGCGTCAGTCGTCTCTCGGACCCGCACCAGCCCAGCCCGGAGGTGCTGCGCCGCGCGGCCACCTCGACCCAATCGGACCCGGCCGGCGACCTATCACTGCCGGACATCAGCATGGTCCAACAGAAACAGGTATGGTGGAGGCGCTGGAGTTGACAGGGGGGGGGCGGGGGGTATCACTGTCATATGCTACATCCGTTCTGGGGTAGGACTAGTTATTGACCATTCTTGCTTAGCTGTCAGGTGCAGTATCATTGTGCTTTCAAGTAATACATTCCCGCCTAGTCGGTTATTGGCTCTTTTTTTCTGAGCCCCGATCAGATTTTTCAACTTCTTCTAAAGCCCCCTCTCTTTCTCGCCTCACCCCGCTTCCTTCCTCTTTTCTCTCTGTCCTCCTCCTCTCAAGTCCTCTTTCTCTCTCCATTTTATTTCGTTGAGTAACACTGCCCCTCCACCGATCCCCAGGAGAAGTCCGGTCGTCCGGCCTCCTCGCCAGCGACCGTCCCAGCCCGGCCCGACTCGCCTACAGCCGGCTCGGAACACAGCTGGGACTCTGCCCCTACAGTCGCCGGCGGAGCCTCTCAACACGGCAGCTCTGCCGGCTCGGAACTGGCCAGTGTCGCAGGCTCCAGTGCTAGTGGGGATTCTATCCATAACCTGCGCGCGGCATTGGCGAGGAAGAAACAGCTGTTGAATGCTAGGAAGGAGCAGTTAGAGAGAAGCGCACGGGGAGAGGATGTGGAGCAGACGCCACGGGAGCAGAGCGGAGAGGCGCCGGTGGTGGAGAGCATCCCGCCACAGGTGAGAGGGAAGAGGGACGAGACGTGGTTTTCAGTAGGTGGTGCAGCTTTATTGGACTTCATCTTTTAGAAGTCAGCTTCAATGACAAAATTGGTTAGTTGCAATGTAGAGTGTCTCATTTTCGATAATGTTATTAGGCCCTGAATATGGATAAAATCCGTTATTTATCGACGGACTAAGAATTCACAGAATAAAAGTGGCTCTGAAAAATGCGCTTAAAAAGGGAAGGCACTAGACGTTCTACTTTCTTTTTTGATAAGTGACTTATTAAACTTCCTGGGCGCTGCGTGTGGTTAAAACGTTGAAACGTCCCTGACACTCCACTTCGTCATTCCTCTCCTCAAGCAGCCGAGCGACTCTGAGCTGGCCGAGGCGGCGCACGTCCGCCAGCAGCTGCTGAAGCTGCGCTCCCGACTGGAGGTGCTCGACCCGATCCTGACACGACTGGACGAGGACTACGCGTCCAGCGTCGACCAGCTGTCCGGGCAGAAGGCGGCGCCGGCGGCCTCTGAGACGGAGCTGCAGCTGGCGGCGCAGGTGGCCGAGATGCGCAGGACCATAGATGGGCAGGACGGAGAGCGGCGCCGGCTGGAGGGGCAGCTGCAGCAGCTGGACGCTCAGGTGAGACGGTCGGCTGGAGGGGGAACTGAATGGAAAGTGTTGAGGTGGACAGGACGTAGGATAGTCTGCTGAAGGGGGAACTGCAGGAACTGGTAAGACAGTTAGCTGGAGGGTAGCTGTAGGACTGCTGGGATAGTCGGCTGAAGAGGGAACTGCAGCAGCGGCTGGACGCGCAGGTGAGACACTCGGCTATCTGTGGTTTGTGTGCTTCTGACTGTGGGTCAAGGTGTAGTCAAAAGGTGGACGACACTGTCGGCTCTGTCCCGGCGAATTACCTACCTTGAGTCGTTATTCCGTAGAATCTTATTTGTGACCTCTGAATGAATGCTTTCTGTGCCTAGGAAACGTGCCGGCCTCACGCCGGCCTAGTACTATCAGCTGGAAGGCTCCTGTTTGCTACGGAGAATGTCTTACATGTCATCAGATGACGTTAGATTCTAGCATAAGTCGAATCCTACTTAGGATACGTGTCTTGTGTCCCCTACCTGACGTCATACACATCATCCCGCATCACAGGGTGTCTCGGAGACGGAGCCGCATCGACGTCAGCTGGAGGAGCAGCTGCTCGTCACGCTTCGGGATATGGAGATCAACAAGCTGGACGCCTGCAGCAAGATGCACGAGGCCTCGGCTCTGCTGGCCAGGAGTCAGAGACACGCGCATCAGGTAAGACTGGGGTGTGAGACGTGGTCGGAGGTGGGGAGGGCAGGTAAGGTGAACGGGCCGGGAAACTAACGCGGAGATTACGGCATGATTCCTTGAGAGTCTTCGCAAGAATATTGACTTTGTGCTTACGTGTGGGTTTTCTGCGTCGCTTTCATTTCAAGTACCAATAAACCCGACTGACTCACTGACGGACTGACAAAGGGGTGCATCAGGAGCAGAGTTAGTTTGTAAAATAGCTGGGCTCAGCCTCCAATCTCGGACTGTAACATCTCTGAGTAGTTTCTTCGTATTACTGTCCTTTGCATGCTCTCTTCTCAGTCTTTCGTACTAACGTATGCACCGAATAACAATTATTTAGTATCATTCTATGGATTGTTTTCTATTGGTACTACTATTGGTACGGGGACCTGCAGTTGCTTCTGTACATGAACCCCAACTCTAGCCGTCTGTCCTGTCCAGTAACAACCGATAACATTGATATCGACTGCCGGTCCCTGTACAAGAGCAGGTGAGGTTTTCTGTGCGTGCCCTCTGACAGCTTATCGTTGTTCCCTGTGAGGGTGCTGGGACAATTTACTCAGGGTCGCTGTACAGTAGCAACTGCGGGTCCCCGTACTAGTGTGTGCTTGTAACCGACACTAACTACCCATTCCTTCCGGCATTTGACCCTTGACCTGATTCTTACCTTACCTTACCTTACCTTACCTTACCTTACCGGGTACTGTCTGTTCCTCTGTCCTTCCGTGCATGTTACTTCGTGCCTGGTGTGACTTCATCCATCGTCACTACCACCGCCATCACCGCTACCATCACCGCCATCGCCACGACTGTCGCCACGGCTGGTTCAACTTCACCGTGGCGGGCGCCGCCGCTGCTGTCTCGGCTACGTCCTCCGCTGTTGTTGCTGCGACCTCTGCTGGGCCTTACCACGCCGTACTATTCCGTATCGTACGGGCCGTACTACGTCGTGCCGTACCGTGTCGCACGGACCATACCGCGGCGACTGACAGGAGGAGCCGGACCGCCGCGGTCCGGACTCTGAGCCGGCCTCGTCTGGCTACATGTCCGAGATGCCGGAGACGGCTGTGTCGCCGGCCGACCGCAGTCTGCCGCCGCACAGTGAGGCGCACAGTGTGCCGCACAGCAGCCCGCGCAGTGTGCCGCACAGTCCGCCGTTCAGCACCGCGTCCACTCCGCTACACAGCCCGCGGTCATCGGAGCGCCAGCCCAGCTACCGGTCCGCCTACCAGTCCGTGTACCAGGTCAGTGTAACTGCCATTCCGTCTACCACGTTAGTTTGACTGACGTCCAAACCAGGGCCCAATCTTACTAAATGCCGTGAATGCGCTTCACGTTCAGTTCGTTCAGGCGACATCCATAATCATTCACGCTATCCAAATCATTGGACAAGATTAGCGGGATGTAAATAAAAAGGATATACTTGATATAAGTGCCGTAAACTCCGGCCAGTGCTGCCAAATCCAATGTACGGTATTGGTAAGATTGGGCCCAGGTCAGTCCGACCACTAATGCGTAAAAAATGAAATGCTTCCTGATGTGTTTTAGCCATTTTAGCGATTCATTTTAGCTTTTGTGCTATATCGATATTTATGAAATACGCGTGGTGGTCATGGGAGTTACAGCTCTGGCCTGGTTGGTAGGTAAACCATAATTTTATATCGCTCCTCCTGTGGTAGCCTGTAAAAGACCTATGCTGTGCTGTTCGGCCCCGATTTCTGACCGATGTGGCGACAGGACGAGGCCACTGAGACTGGAGACGAATCGGCCTTCGAGTCGGGTACGGAGCGGGCCGGCTCCACGTGCGGTGCTGGGATCGACTCTCAGTCCTCGTGCCGCTCGCTGCTCGACGAGGTGAGGAATGAGGACATGGGGGAGGACGGAGTAGATTACTGTGAATATTGAGGACAGGGTAGTGTCCTCACCAAGGCAGAAGAACTACTGGTGTTGTTTGATTACTTTGATATCAGTGATGATGATGAGTTCCGATGATTATTGATTACACTACGGAGATATATTTATTCTGAAGGTCGCCTTGTATGAAAATGAACTGCTGAACTGGAGGCGTTTATATGTTGTTATGTATGCGTTTGTGTGGTATTGGAAGACGATCAGAATTGGAAGACGATCAGAAATGATCCTGCATTTACTAGATGGAGTCGACGAAAAAGTCTAAGTAAAAAAAGTAAGGTATGGGTCCTTGGGAACCCCGGGTCCCTGGACGGGGACGGAGTCTGTGATGTGGTTGTCTGTGTGGCTGTGTTTGGTCGGTGCAAACATGAACAGTAGCTCAATCGCCTGTCTGTGTGATATGCCATGCTGAATGTGTACTAACTATACCGAGATGTTTGCGTGCATGTCAACTGACCGTAGCAGTTTTCTCAGCGTCAGCGCCTCAGCGGTTTCGCCAGTCAAGATTTATCAATGTGAGCGTATGACAGGCTGCAATACTGCCACAGTGATGGTCGCATTTCGATCCACCGTATATGCCAAGTGGCCATTTGCGTGTTGTTGTTTGAGCTGTTGCGGATTCAACATTTTTTTACCGTAACTTATAACATTCACCTGTGAATTTATTGCAGCAATGGATCGTCATAATTTTAGTCAATGGGTATTCAGTGTATTTTGGCATTGGGATCCAATTTGTTTAAAGTGAGCTGCTATGTCGTTTTTTCCGTTTAACATTTCCGATCGTGTCTTTGTGCTAACGTGTATTCTTTTCTACCGCAGTTGGGTGACATTTCAGCGCCTTCTACCCTTCTGTCTCTCCTATCTCCTTGGACCATCCTACTCAGGTTACCGCTGCATGTCGGTACCACCTAATCAACCAGACTGCCTCTCTACTTCTGGTGTGTGCGCATGGACATCGCAAAGACTGACTGCATGTGCGACAACCGAACGGACATTTATGCGACCTGCTGGTGGTGACGACAGCCTATGGGAACTGGGAGTGGGAAGCCAGGCCGGGATGCATAATGCGTATCGGGAGTTGTGCTGACTCGTGATTTGTGACAGGGTGATTTAGTAATTGAGCATTGCCTTTTCTCAAACGGCAATGGTTTGTATCCAACATTTATGGGTAAAGCTTGTATGTTATCTGACCGTTGATACTTGCAACATAAATTCGGCAGTGCAGTTAAATAAAAAGTGCGTTAAAGGTATGTTTTCACTGTTGACAGTTCATTTATATGCTTTGATACGCTGTACGCTATTGAGAAGTGATTTTCGAAGCCCGTCTAACTTAACCCTTGTCCCAACAGGAGTTGCAAAATCGTGTCCAGACACTGGAGCAGAGCTGCCGGGCGCAGTCGGCTGAGCTGGCGGAGCTTCGCGCCACTCTGCAGAGCCGCGAACACAACGAGGCGCAGCTCCGTGCAAATCTCCAGTCCCGCGAACGAAACGAGGCAGAGCTCCGTGCCAATCTGCAAACCCGCGAACAGACCGAGGCGCAGCTCCGCGTCACTCTCCAGAGCCGCGAACAGAGCGAAGCGGAGCTACAGCGCCAGGCGCGTGACAGAGAGGAGTCTGAACGGCTGCTCACTGCCCGACTGCAGACCGCCGAGACGGAGCTGGCGCGGCGGGACGAGCAGCTGCGCCAGACAGCCGGCCAGCTCACCGACACGGAGCGACAGCTCCAGGGACGGCTAGCGGAGGCAGAGCGGACGGCCGCAGAGCGAGAGGAGCACGCGCGGGATCTGTCAGCGCGGGTGGAGAGCCTACAGAAGGAGGCCGCGACTGCCGAGAGGCGCCGCCGTCAGCTACAGAAGAAAGTCACATCACTAGAGGAGGCGGTTAGTGAGAGGGATACCCAGGCAGAGCGGCTGAGGGAGAGAGCCGAGGAGCTGGAGAGAGCGGCGGAGGAGCGGGATGGACATGTGGACAGGCTGGTGGCTCAGGTGAACTCGCTGGAGACTGAGCTGAGGCAGAGACAGGCTGAGATTGATCGGCTGACGACAGCGGTGGCCGACGCGGCGGAACGTAGACAGGTGAGGGAAAGGCATAGCAGGGTGGGTTGGCTATGAAGGTACGGGGACTGGGGAGGGGAACGATTTGGTGGGTCATGAGACGTAAATAAGGCGCTGCCACCGGTACCGCTGGGAGGTGGAATGGCAACCAAAATATAATTGTAAAATGGAACATCGTCGATTCTGAACCCTAGTCCAGTAATTTGACTGATCGGTAGTGTAATCGAACCGTCTCCAATGGTTTGTTGGCAAGCTTTGTTTACCGATTGTGATTTTTATTTAGGTATTTATTTGTGCCGTCAAGTCAGTTGACTGTGTTTGTTGTTTTTCTGCCCCAGTCATCTCAGAGACTCACGAGAAGCCGTCGCTCAGGAGCCGAGCCTGAGTCGGACCGGAGCGTCACGCCGCTGCCGGAACCGGAATTGACCAGGTATGAACCTCTGAATTGCTATGCATTGATGCATTGACTTGAAAAGTCGCCTTTCCCAATCAATTTAAGAAGAGCTGGCCACTTTAATGAATATATCGTAACGTGTATCTGGCAGCTCAGGGAAAATATAACCGTAGCTGCTGCTCCTTATCATCTAGCCTTTGTACTTTCGTAAAATTTTATGTGTGATCATGATATGAGGTCCTCGGTGTCATCTACTTATCACCACTGGCTCTGTCACGACACTGTTTCCAATCGTGACGCACCCCGGATCGTTTTCAGACGGGCCGAATGTCCGCGGCCTGAGTCAGCCTCCAGTCTCTCCGATCTGACCGCCGCGCCGACCTCTGAGCTCGACTCGAGTCAGACGGTGACTCTGAGCGGCGCCCGCGCGGTGCTGGACTCGAGTCGGTCGGTGACTCTGATTGAGGATGGACCGGAGAGGGATCCCGGTCCCGGACCCAACACGGACGTACTGGTGAGTGGGGCCGAACGAACGACGGCTATAGGTCTGAAAAAGGGTACGAACGAGATCACTCGTGTTTGTTTTGTTTTCTACCGCTGAACGACGTACCTATTACCAAATAATCTTTGTATGCTGAATCACTTTGGATCACATTTGCTACAAAAAACGCGACCTTCAGAATAGCAAACCGATTGAAATAAATGTTTCATTTTCCATGTAGAGCTGTGTAGTACTGCGTCTTTTTTAAGTGGTGTTTGCTATGATTATGGTTTCCCGCCTCAGACTGACTCAGCCCGCCGTACTAGTCGGTCCATCTGACTCCACACTCTGTACACCGTGTGTGCAGTGGCAGCAGCGGTGCGAGTCGCTGCAGCAGCGGTGTCACCAACTGTCCACCGGCTGGCGACACGAACAGCGGCGCCGCCGGCAGCTGGAGATGCGTCTCACCGCCCTGCTGGAGCCACGGGAGATGGAGGAGACGGAGCGGGAGGCGCCGCGCCGCCTCCAGACGCTGCTCGACAGGGTGCACAGAGAGGGCATTGAGGTGGGTGAAATATAGAGACGGCCACGGGCCGTAGCGTGATATCGTAAGAGCTATATAGATAAAGGACAGTTATATGTCAACACAAGATGAAAGTGATTAGCTGGAAAGAAGCCAAAAAAGCCAACATTCAACTGAAATCGAAAAATGCATGCACTACCATTCTGAAAACTATGTAGGAATGCATTTTATATTGTTTGTACTGTTTCTATATAGCAATAATGTGTGACCTTTGAACCTTTCCTTTTCCGTTGTTTGTCGCAGGTGCTGACGCTGTCTGAGCTGCGTTACGTTCGGAGCCACTCTCCCGCTCTGCTAGTCCCGGACAGCCTCGGCGGTGGCGGAGACTCTTCGGCCGGCTCTGAGCAACCGAACGGCGGTCCGGGGCAGACGGAGCACGAGCTTCGGCAGAAAGGTACCGAGGGACCTCTGAGGGAGACCGCCAGCAGGCTTCTTAGGATCAGCAGAGTTTGTAATAGGGGATTCAAATCGCGGCGGCTGCTCCATGTGATGATGATGCGTTTGTCATCATTTGCCTTATCGCGGGAGTGTGCAACTTTGTTCGCCGTTGTCATTGATATCAGCAATTGTGAATTTGTTCTGTGACTGTTGCCCCTTGCTTATGTATCTTTCAATACAGCATATCTTTTAAGTAGCTGCCATCACCTGCCTTCTGCCACACCTCTCACCCATCAACCCCACGCTCTGTCTGCAGTGGAGCTGCTCGAGTGGCGACTGCGGGAGGAGCGTGCCCTGGTGGACACCCTCCAGGGCTGGCTGCAGACCGAGCACCAGTCCAAACTGCGCATCACCAGCGGGCGGCTGCAGATCGAGCCGTGGCCGTCGGCGGCGGCGCTCACAGACCACCAGAATCAGCAGCAGCAGCAGCAGCAGCAGCAGCGAAGGGTGAACGGACGCAGATCGCCAGCGCCACCGCAGCAGCAGGAGAGACAGGTCGGTTGGTGTGGGACGAAGAGCAGCTAGCTTTGCCGGTGTTTGATCGATTGGCTATTGTGTAGTGGAGATACAAAGCGTATGATTTACGCGGTGTCATGCTTGGTGTTAGCGGGTGTTAACAGTGATGCGTTTAGCAACTGATAAGCGTTCGGCATTCCTCATATAAAGTCTCTTCAACGGTAAATTTCGTGTTAGGTGTGCCATTGCGCCACACCGTACGTGTCGCGCGTGGTTCTGACCAGCACGCCATGTTCCCCCCAGCCGCCATCGCCGGCTCCCCTGCCGCCGCCCGTGCTCGTCCCGCCGCCGCCGGCCCCGGACGGCTCCGGTGACGGTCCGGAGCGGCCGGCCGAGCCGCCAGCTGCCGAGCAGCTGGTGCAGCTGCGCCGCCAGCTGTCTGCCGAGCAGCTGCAGCGGCGCCGGCTGCTGGCGGAGCTGGAGACGGAGCGCAGCGCGGCGGCGCAGCAGCGGCTCCAGGCGCACCGGCTGCAAACACAGGTGGGAGGGAGGGAGGGGATGGGATGAAGGGGAGGGGAGGGAAGTCTGCTGGGTGAGGAGGGAAGGGGAGAGAGTCTGCGGAATGAGAGAGGGGGAGGGGCAGCCTGCTAAGTGAAAGGGCAGTTTACCAACGTTTCGAGAGTTGACAAGTGAGGGACTTTGAGAGTGCAGCAGACCAGCTGACGTCAAAGTGTAACGAAACTGCTATTGGATGTGGTCATACAAACTGTTGCAAATTACGGAGAACGCCGGACGGTTGTGCTGTGGCACCTGGAAATTCGTATTTTTAGCTTTGTTTATTTCCACTTACTTTCTGGCTTATCTTATTCCCGGGATGTGTGTTAAATGGATCAGTCTGTCGGCGTGAATACATTTTGTCACTAGAGACGTCTGGAGCATCCACCACCAACCGTGTGGTAACTGGTAATACACCTACGATCCATTTTCACCGTTTTAACTGCCGTCCGTACGCCTCAGCTGACGGCGGCCAACACAGAGCTGGGAACACTTCGTGCACAGCTGGCTGAGAAAACTACCGAGCTGGCCGTCCTCCGGGACCGACTGAAGGGGAAGGCAGCAGCGGCCGGCGGCGGCGGCTCCTCTCAGCCCCCGGTGAGGCGGAAACCGGAGCAGGTGAGACGAGACACGGCGGTGATGTGTTTAAACTGTGTTGGTGTATATTGTCTGTTGGTTTATTGGTCGTACAGAGTCCATCCTGTGTTGTGGTGTGTGGTGTTCATCGACTCCGTCCCCTCCAATCCCATCCCAATTCCCATATCATTGGCAGCCATCAGTGTTGGTGTATTTTGTTGTCTGGCCATTGAACTACCGCAGAATACACGAACAAAGGAAGTTGCGCATTACAGGCAGTATGGTGGCGTGGCCGATGCTGAGTACAAATGCCGTTTGTGATATGCGTTTACTCGATCATCGTGTAGGGAAGTGTTCTGTGGTCGATAGCCTGCGGTGATTTGTTCTGCGATTTGTAACTTGCCCCGGCCCTCTCCGTCCGTCCCTTGTGTCTCTCCAGATGGCCGGTCTCGCCGACATGAACGCCGAGGTAGACCGGCTCCGTTCGCGCGTCTCGGAGCTCGAGCGCGAGCTGGGCCAGCGCGGCGACGCTCCCTCCGCCGACTCCGGCCCGTGGCGCTCCAGACTGGAACAGGAGCGCGCCGCCTGGAGTCAGGAGCGCCAGCGACTACAGCAGCGCATCGCGCGCCTGGACACGGAGCAGGAGCGGCTGCGCCGCGCGCCGGCCGTCGGCGATGGAGACGACGAGCGGCTGCAGTACGCGTACGGCCGGTTCCTGCGCGCCGAGAGCTACCGGCGCGCGCTCTGCTGGCAGAAGCGGTATCTGATGGTGCTGCTGGGTGGATATCAGGAGACGGAGGTGCTGACGCTGAGACGGATGACCGAGCTGACGGGCGGAGCGTTCCGCACGGACGCCCGCCGCTACCTTTCGCCGGCGGCCAAGTTCCGCGCGGCGGTCTGGGTGGTCGTGGCCGTACGGAGGATGAACTTCATGGTCGGGAGATGGAAATCAGGTGCGTTTGGTGCTCAGGATTTGAGGACATGGAGGGATTGGTGGCACAGGAAAAGTCATGAGAGGGACTGATGGGACGGAGGACGTGTGGGATCAACGGAGAATCCGGTTGGACAGGGAGATGGTGGTTGACTAGATACGATATGGGAATGTAGAGGGGAATGCTGGGACAGGATGGTACTGGCGGGCTGATGGAGCAGGGAAGACCGTGGTAATCCGTCTAGTCGGTCTGTGCTAGAACAGGGTGGTACAGAGTACAGGGGTGTATGGGGATCGGTGGAAATTGGGATCCGCGACATACCACCACGCTCGTACCCTCTCCCCACTACACCCTGTGTGACCCTCCCTCTCTCCACGTCAGGTCGCCGGGCGGCCGTAGCGCTGGCAGGCGGCGTCGACCGGCCGATCTCGCCAGCGGCGGCCCGCCCCCACTCGTCTGTGTCGCTGGTGTCAGCCTCGTCGTGCGACGCGCACGCTGAGCTCGACCGGCTGGGACGCATTGTCAGAGAGTGTCCCCGATCGGTGCCCGATGTCCAGTTCGACGTCAGGTGAGTCGGGTTCCATTGTCAGAGAGTGTCCCCGATCGGTGCCCGATGTCCAGTTCGACGTCAGGTGAGTCGGGTGACATTGTCAGAGAGTGTCCCCGATCGGTGCCCGATGTCCAGTTCGACGTCAGGTGAGATGCTAATGAAGGGTACGATCATGTTCAATGTTTATCATTGGGGTTGATATTATTTGATTGACCTTGACATAGGGATGACAACTTATGCGGCGCGCATGTAGCGTCAAATGAAGCGAATACTGATCCACGCCACGGCCGACAGCGATACTCCTCACAGCACAGACTCTTGACTTTACCCCCGCTCCGGTTATCGCTCCAGGTAATCACTGGAGCGATGTTTCATCACTGCCACTGACGTTTGCCCCTTGCCCCTTGCCTTCCCAGATCGGTGGTCTCCGGCAGTGACGTCTGCTCAGAGGACCTGCAGCCGTACCTGGAGCGGTTCGATGCGCTGCTCGACCGTCAGGGCCTGCCGCCGCAGCCGGGACGGCGGCCGGACAGCGGGCGGTAACATCCCACCGTCAGAGGCCCAGTCAGAGGCCCAGTCAGACAGGACTGCGGCCGTCCGTCCACACTGTTACGGCAGCTAACTAAGACAGCTTCTCTACGCGTAACCCCTGCCAGTCTCTACCTGTCCTATTCTAGTCCGGTGTTGTCAGTACCGCCTTGTACCAGCGGGAAATTCCGTGTGTGTATGTCTGTCTGCCTTTGTGGCGTGCCTGCCTGCCGGGACGGTGACGGGGCTAGTGATCTTACACGGGTGTCTGGCGCTGCGAACGCCCCCTGCAGGGAGAATCGGACGCCTTCGGGCCGTACAGTGCCAAGCACGTCGGTTCTGCTGTGAATGCTGCACGAAATTATTTATTTTACCGGTGGCAAATATAAATGGTTTGTGATTTTATTCCGAGTTTGAAGGACTGGAGATCTTGTCGCCGCTCGAACCGAACATTTTCCCACCAAACAAGTCAGCTGGGATGGAAGTGCGATGTGTATTGGCTCCCGCACTAGGCGTTCCAGTTACAGGGAGCGGGTCTCGCTCGTGTAGAAGTTATCCACGAGACAACCTCTGAAGCAACAGCACGCAGAGCCTCGATGAACGTTGATTAACCCACACGACTATACAAATAGTCTGCACAACACGACAGGCAACTTGTCCAGCACGCAGAGCGTGGGACCGTATTCAGTCCTCTATCGGGCATTAATTGCGGACCAAGCCTTAAACAGGCCGTTAACTGTAGCTTAGGGATGAAGCCAGCCGGGGGCGGTTTCTTCTCACCGGGTTCGACCCAGGAGTCGCTTCGACCCTCTGAGAGCACGCTCTTTTCCGTCAGGCTCGCTAGCAGCGCGGGAGTGCGACTATCTCCCACGCTTACCGACGTTTCTAGGCACCGCTTCCCTTCTCCATCCAGCCACACAGTCCCACCCGTCCGATGTGCAAATCCGTCCCTCCTGGACTATCAGTCGTTCCCGCCCGTCTCCACACGGGACCTGTCCGTCTCTGCAGCGTCGGCGCCCCTCACTCCCAGCGGCTCTTTTTCCGTCGTTTGGGCTGCTCCCCGTCGATCGACGACTGGTCGGTGGACGCCGACGCACCGCCGGTGCCCGTCGACACGAAGCCGGGGTAGTTGGTCTTTTGCCAGGAGGTGTCCTTCGCGGCCGTGAACTGCGGGGAAAGGAGGACACGTCAGAAAGAGGGAAAAACTATTGGAGTTAGGAAAGGAGCATGACAATGGCTCGGCACATTTGCCCCCTCATCATACATTCATAGTCATAGGGTCTGTTCCAGTCGCACTTTTTAACACCTCTAAACTCCTCCAAGATTGCTTCCATGTTCCAGTGGCAGCTCCAGCCTCTACAAAGCCAAGGAGGGCCCTGCTCCAACCTCCTCTATCTTGCTCTTGGAGGAGTTTAGAGGTGTTAGGAAGTGCGACTGGTACAGACCCATATGTAGTGAACCCAACTGTGGACCCATATCACAATCAAACGGGTATACGGCATATCACAGTCAAAAGCAAGTCTAACGTGCCAGCCGACTATCCCTCTCCCCTCTCTGACTCACCGTTGACATGTACTGTGCCTTGAAGGCCTGTTTCATGGCCGAGAGCCGCTCGCTGGCCGGACCGCGGCCGCTGGGTGCGTTACTGTCCGGTGGTCCGGCCTGGTGCACTTGTTCGGCCGCCGGGGCGCCATACGTACCGCCCACAGGCGCCGCGGCCGGCTGAGGGGAACGGGGGACAGGTTAGTTACCGAGCAGAGGCGCCGGCTGAGGGGGCACGGGGCAGATTAGATCACCGTGTAAAACGGGGCCAACTGTCAGGCCAGTGCAGCGTATCATATAAACCAGATCGGTCGGACGGGACAGACCACGACTACCATATTACCGTATGTATATTGCCATTGCATAATCATACACACTGCAGCAGTCAGACCTCTATCATATTATACACCTGCAAACGGTCAGACCACTAACCGTTCCCTAATTCACTCACATGGGCAACAGTCACGGCGCATAGTGCATACCACATAACCAAAACACAAGCGCAGTTGGTTATCTGTTGATTAGGCACTGAACATTCCGTGGATAGTTGTACCCTGAACGGTCACGCTGTTCCCAGCGACAAGGGAGGTAAAAAACGCAGCACGGTTACGTACATTCAGTCTGAGAATTATGAGAACTGTTTGCTTGACTAACACAAATGAGTAATGAACTACAAAAAGTCCCACCAGCGGACTTGGCCTTATGACTGCCCGTTAGATAGAGCTCAGTTATTCATACCCTAGTGTCCCCTTTCCCCCAGCTTACCTATGGTGGGTCCCCTTCCTCCCCCTCCCTTTTCCCCATCTTACCTCTGTGGGTTCTGAGGGCGCTGCCAGGCCGGGCCGCTCGCGGTAGCCCAGGCCGCGACCTCCCACGTTCAAGTTCTTGCCTTCGCCTGACTTGAAGCGTGACTTGCGGAACCAGGCGTTCTGAAAATAGCCACAGGATGTTGCCAGGCGCTCAATGGGGAGTTGGGAGAAATAAAGGGGTGGGTGTTACGAGTGTGCATAACTGCATAACACCAGGGGGAGATGGCAGAGAATGTAAACATCCATGTTCCTGTGCCATGATAGATAAAAAGAGAATCAGGGACAGGCATTCGGCGGAAGCTCGGCTTAATTCAGTGAACCAATTTATTTAATTCATCGTTTACTTCATTTTGACTTAAAAAATGAAATAAATTTAGATATCTTAGGTAATTTTAGCTAGTTTAGTTTCTTCATAACTAGACCGTACCGGAATTTGTACCTTTGAATGGCACTTATAAAAACGACACGTCAGATAGATAGTCGGCTCCATTTTACGCTGAACTTCACTGAATCAACAGCTCTCGTCACCTCGGCTGGTAGCCAGATAGGACAAGTCGGCAAACAGATAAGCCGGTCTGCTATCTCGCTGTCGAGCGGGAGTCTCTCGAGAAGTCTCCAGAAATCTACAGGCACCGCGCCTCACGGTGGCTACCGCCTCTTCTCTCCGTACGCCAAGTTTCAATCATTTTCCTGCCCCCCCCCCCCTCCCGCCATACTCGTATATGCATCACACAGGTAAATTAGGTTTAGAATGACCCTATGCTCCACTGTCCCCGCCACTATACGGCACACAAAGTGGTGCGCTGTCAGTGTCTCTATCCCCCGCGATATGCTCAGCCCACAGTAGAAACTGCCGTCCCCAGTGAGAGCTGATCATATTCCGCCACCAGCGGCTCTGCCGTTCCCCATCCGCGCACCTGCATTGCCAGCTCCATCAGTTGCTCAGGCACGTCCTGGCCAGCGCCCTCCAGGTTTCGCACCAGGTGGCCGGCAAAGTCCTTGTCCTTGGTCGTGATGAGAGTGTAGGCCGATCCCTTCTGGCCGGCTCGACCTGTGGGGTAGACGGGAGGGTGCAGGGGTCAGTCGATCAGATTACAAGTGACGTAAGTAACTGTTATCAATGGTAACACTCAATGATAATATAGGTGGATCACTATTAGTGTCAGGTACTGACGTAGGCGCCCCACTATAAAAAAACTACTGCGAGTGAGTAAATTGCTCGTGCTTACGTATCAAAGAATTACGTAGGGATCTTAGTGAATACTAAACCCTTCAACAATATTGATAAAAAAAACAACATAGTGCTCTAAAGTCAACTAAGAAACCCTATTGGCGTATAAAAAGAGCGGGTATATCAATCTCGCCCACGCCATCCCCTTTATCCCTCAACCACCCGTCGTAGTTACCTGTTCGGCCGATACGGTGCGTGTGCGTGTCAATATCCCGCGCCACGTCATAGTTTACGACTGTACGAATATGCGGGATGTCGAGACCTCGGGCCGCCACGTCTGTGGCAACCAGGATCGGCACCGACTTCTGCTTGAACGCTGTGATGATTCGATTCCGCTCCGACTGGGCACACAGGGCAGAGAAAGTCAGCTCGGGTCAGATCAGGTCAGATCGGGTTAGCTGTCAGAGTGGTCAGATGGCAGACTAGGTCCCAGAACGGCTGTCTATTATAAGCACACAACAAAGTGGCTACTGACGGCATTAAACGAGATAATCAGACAAGTGAATACAATACGACTAACGAAGTGAGCGCATTAAAAACTCTCCGCCGGTTCGATATTTTTTTATATAAATTTAGTCCGAACCTTTTGATAGGAAGGATTCACAAGGACAGAGCCACCACTAAGCGAAGCTTATTGCGGTGACCCTGCCCTCTACCCTCCGATCGCGCAATTCCAGTTCTATGGCAGAATTTAGAGCCCGAAGTTTAACGTGCGCACATAGCCGCGCACGGCCGGTCCCCTCACTGACTTCGCCTGGCTACGGCCTGCCACCAACCGCAACCATACCTGTCAGGAGGCCCATAAATGTTAAGCGCCCGTCGCGCTTCGAACCCGGACTGTTATAACCGGGAACGCGTGCTCTCACCACGCGGAGTCCAACGCTCTACCAACTGAGCTACGGGACCAAAATGATGACCACGCAATGATGCGTCACCATGAGGTTTGTGCTATTTTCTGGCGTTTTCTTACAAAATGCAGCAATCACTATCGAACAGGATTTACACTTGATGGTGACTAGCGCTAGCTTAGCATCTCTCATTGTGCCATAGCATGTCTCATGACTGCAACACATCATCGCTTACCTGATCAATGTCTCCATGAATCAGCTCCAGTTTGAAGTCCTGCTTCCTCAGGTTATTGGCCAGCTCTTCACTGTTCGCCTATCGACACATTCATCGACACAAACGCATTATCGTTTCGTGCATGCATGACAGGGGGGAATGGGGCGGGACAGCCAGAACTCGGCTCATATGCAACAAATCGGCCAGCGTATCAAATAATTATAAGACAGAAAAAGACATCCAGTTTGACAACAGTCAGGACTTTGCCAAGACGCAACATCCGGTTTATAATCCGCTGACTATTGCAGTGCAATAGACCCGGATCGAGACGGCCGTTGGTACCCTACTCATAGCTCATGATAGCCGGCATAAATCCATACTGTTTGCTGTCAATGATAGCAGGTGAAACACCTACGTCATAGCCGAGCAAACAGAGGTATGACAGAGTCGCTGAGGATATCACAACGACCCCGGCGATAGCCGGTGGAAGGCCGTCCCGGTCTGCATCAAAGTCCAACCAGCTCCGCATCATGACTCGGTTTTTGGGATGTGGCTTTGCACTCGATTTATTGCGTCTATGATGAGACTTAGCGAGAAATGAGCGAACAAAGCAAGAAGAAATATAGAGCATAAAGTCTTGAATTGGCAACTGATAAACTCATCAAAAATGAGCTGGTATTTCAGAATACTAATAATAACAAACACGGACTAAGAGACTGGAAGAGTAGTTACAATCATGACGCTCTTGGGCATAGGGCCAAATAATTGAGAGGCAAAAAACACACGAGACTGACAGGTGTACGTTTGTGATCTAACCGCAGATTTGTGATCTAACAGGTGTACGTTTGTGATCTAACCGCAGATTTGACGATGACTGTCGCTAAAAACTGACGTCACGGTAGGAGTTACATCAGTTACCTGGCGTCACAGGATCACTGACCTTCCTGGTGACGAAGATGAGCACGCTGCCCTCGGATGTAAAGGCCACCAGGCGGGACATGAGCCAGGCCCACTTGGGCGCGCCGGCGCCAATCACAACCACGTGCTGCGTCACGTCCTCATTGGCTTCACCCAGGTCACCCTGAGGGCAGGGGTCAGAGGTCAGTTACCCAGGTCACCCTGAGGGCAGGGGTCAGAGGTCAGTTACCAAGGTCAAGCTGCGGGTAGAGGTCAGAGGTCAGTTACCAGGGTCACTCTGCTAGCGGGGTCAGAGGTCAGTTACCAAGGTCACCCTGAGGGCAGGGGTCAGAGGTCAGTTACCAAGGTCAAGCTGCGGGTAGAGGTCAGAAGTTAGCTACAACGTCAATCTGCGGATAGGGGTCAGAGGTCAAAGGTCAGTTACCAAGGTCATCCTGAGGGCAGAAGTCAGAGGTCACTTATCAATGTCACCCTGCAGCTAGAGGTCAACTGCCAAGATCATCGTGCGGTCAGTGATCTTGGCATCAGGGTAACCTTCATCACGTAGGGTCACCCCGTAGACCCAGTATGTCAGATGTCATGGGCGACTCTGGTCAGAAGAGATGTGAGAGCTCACCCTGAGGGCAGGGCTCAGGGCTAGATGGCAGTCGTATTGGTCAGCCGTGCGTGCGAGCGTGTGTATCGTATTACAAACACGAGGCTCGAAGACCTGAGAGGGTTCTCGAATCGAGTGGGTTTATCAACACGACGCATCGCTGGCGGTGAAACTGCATGTGTGGCAATGTGATCGTGATTAGGAGTCCCAATGTTACGCGATTCAACGCCACTTATCTAAAAAGTGAACTCGCGGAAATATTACTCTTTTATAAAGGCTACGCCATCAACAATGACGTAGTATCACACCGTGTGACCACGATAGTTGATGACGTCATTGGTTCGGGAGTGACGCAGGTGACATATAAGCTCGTAGTCCATGTTCGTCAACTAAGTGGGCGGCACATCGAATGAGCTGGCGCGTGCACGTCACTTCGAATGTGTGACGTGTCAGCGTCAGTGTCATAATTTACATCACGGAACAATGATGGAAGAATGTGGAACTCAATCATCAGCTGGATTCACTAGATGTCCGAGTCGGCACCTCTTGCTGCGAACAATAACTGCTAAGCTCACTGACAGATTATGGCACTTCGATCAGCAGCAGTTATCGAACCACGAACTGAAGTGGGGCAGCTATGCCCGTCGACAGGGTTGTACCTCGATCGTCCTAATCGGTTTGCCCCACCGGGTGCAGTGCAGTTTACATGAAGCTTTATCATTATCAGAAGCGTAAGATGTTCACTTAATTGGCATGAATTAAAGTTTTTAAATCAAATTAGGGACACGTAGCGTTGACAATTGACATAATAATGATCTAATTTCAGTGCACACTTACGAGTACGGTGTCTTTTTGGCCATTTAGTGCTTGCCATTTATTTGGTACACTTGCCATTTAGTGCGACTAAGTGTACTTTTCTGCACACAAACTGCATGCACAATTACTGCTCCTAGTTACTTTACACTTCATGTTAAGCTGTAGTAAGGGGTCGCCCAAACGATAGCGGTAGACATTTGGGATGACAGTGACCGGCGGGGGACACTCCGGAGGACACTGATGTGGCAGTAACCGCCCGGGGAACACTCAGGTGACAGTAACCGCCCGGGAAACACTCAGGTGACAGTAACCGCCCCCGGAGAACACTCAGGTGACAGTGACCGCAGGAGGGACACCCATATGAAGTACCCGCCGGGAGACACTTATGTGATAGTAGCCGCCAGCGGGACACCTATGCGCCAGCGACCGCCGGGAGACACTTATGTGGCAGTGACCGTCGGGAGACACTTATGTGGCAGTGACCGTCGGGAGACACTTAGTTATGTGGCAGTGCCCGTCTCGGGGGCGACCCAGGTAACAGTAGCGTCAGCGTCAGTACGGCCCCGGTAAGGGCCGAGCCTGGGAGCTGATAGTGAGGTCGGCCGAGCCTCTGACTGAAGTTAGATAGTGCCGGCCGGCCTGATAGTCGACTGCGGACGGCTGCCGCAGTGTCGAGCCGTCCGCGCCGCCGACCGCCAGCTCCGCCCCGCCCCGCAACAGGTCATCAGAGGTCGTCCGAGGTCACAAGAGGTCACACAGGTGGCCGCCATGGCGGTGTCCAGTCGCCGCTACCTCCGTGTAGCCCTCATCTGTCTGGTGTACGCCCAAACAGGCGAGTTGGTGGGGGATAATAGGGGCTGTGGGCAGGGCGGGCTTACGTGATCTAGCGCCTAGTGGTCCAACATGTCAGGGCTGTGTGCATTTTGTGGTATCTCAATTCGTTCTCTCTGTAATAGCATTCAAATTGGCCATCATGAAATGTCATTCATAAACTAAACCTGCTATACCAGTCTCCAACCTCCGGCCACGGGCTCACACAACAGCGCTAACTCGGCGCGTGCAGAGTCGCCAAGCCTGCCACCTGCCTGCGCCCACTACCCTCAGACTTACCGTGTAATAAGACCTGAATGTGCGGCCATCCCTCTGAAAGCACAGCCTCGGCGACCCTTCATAGTGACGTGTAACATAGTCGTGCTTACGTATGTACACCGTCAGCTGATACTGATGCATTAGGAAGTTGTTTAGGTCTATTCGTATGTCCGTATATGTCTGTCACTCCCTCCCAGCCGGCCAGTCCTCCCTCCCAACCTTCCCTCCATACAAACGTGTCCCTCCCTCCATACTGGTCCATCCCTTCCACTATACTGGACCATCCCTCCCTCCCATCCGCTCCGCCTTCCCTCCATACAAACGTGTCCCTCCCTCCATACTGGTCCATCCCTTCCACTATACTGGACCATCCCTCCCTCCCAGCCGGCCAGTGCTCCCTCCCATCCGGCCAGCCTTCCCTCCCTACAAGCACGTCCCTCCCTTCATACTGTCCGTCCTTCCCTCCATACAGGCCCGTCCCTCCCTCCCAGCCGGCCCGTCCCTCCCTCCCAGCCGGCCCATCACGCCATTCCAGCCAGCCATTCCCATCCTCCAAGCTGGCCCATCCCGCCCTCACAGCCGGCCGTTCGTTCCTTTGGAGCCATTCCGTGCGTTCCCCCGGAGTCCGTCCATCTCTGACGGCGTCCATTCCGACTGTCACAGGTGCCGCCGTGCCACGACCGGCTCAGGCGGAGCGGCCAACGCTGACTCCGAGCACGCTGTTCGAAGACATCAACCGACAGGTCCAGGTGCTGTCCTCCTCGTTGGAGCAGCTGGACACAGCGGTGCAAGAGGCCAGCACCATCGTGCTACCATCGTCAACCAGCGCTGCAACCACTGCTTCGACCTCTCAGACAGCTTCCACGCCCATGCCAACCACTTCGTCACCCACTCCTGAACCACCCAACCCGTCTTCCACGAACCCTCCCACTACTGAACCACCCAACCCGTCTTCCACGAACCCTCCCACTACTGAACCACCCAACCCGTCTTCCACGAACCCTCCCACTACTGAACCACCCAACCCATCTTCCACAAACCCTCCCACTACTGAACCACCCAACCCGTCTTCCACGAACCCTCCCACTACTGAACCACCCAACCCGTCTTCCACGAACCCTCCCACTACTGAACCACCCAACCCGTCTTCCACGAACCCTCCCACTACTGAACCACCCAACCCGTCTTCCACGAACCCTCCCACTACTGAACCACCCAACCCGTCTTCCACGAACCCTCCCACTACTGAACCACCCAACCCGTCTTCCACGAACCCTCCCACTACTGAACCACCCAACCCGTCTTCCACGAACCCTCCCACTACTGAACCACCCAACCCGTCTTCCACGAACCCTCCCACTACTGAACCACCCAACCCGTCTTCCACGAACCCTCCCACTACTGAACCACCCAACCCGTCTTCCACGAACCCTCCCACTACTGAACCACCCAACCCGTCTTCCACGAACCCTCCCACTACCGAACCACCCAACCCGTCTTCCACGAACCCTCCCACTACTGAACCACCCAACCCGTCTTCCACGAACCCTCCCACTACTGAACCACCCAACCCGTCTTCCACGAACCCTCCCACTACTGAACCACCCAACCCGTCTTCCACGAACCCTCCCACTACTGAACCACCCAACCCGTCTTCCACGAACCCTCCCACTACTGAACCACCCAACCCGTCTTCCACGAACCCTCCCACTACTGAACCACCCAAACCGTCTTCCACGAACCCTCCCACTACTGAAACACCCAACCCGTCTTCCACGAACCCTCCCACTACTGAACCACCCAACCCGTCTTCCACGAACCCTCCCACTACTGAACCACCCAACCCGTCTTCCACGAACCCTCCCACTACTGAACCACCCAACCCGTCTTCCACGAACCCTCCCACTACTGAACCACCCAACCCGTCTTCCACGAACCCTCCCACTACTGAACCACCCAGCCCGTCTTCCACGAACCCTCCCACTACTGAACCACCCAACCCGTCTTCCACGAACCCTCCCACTACTGAACCACCTAACCCGTCTTCCACGAACCCTCCCACTACTGAACCACCCAACCCGTCTTCCACGAACCCTCCCACTACTGAACCACCCAACCCGTCTTCCACGAACCCTCCCACTACTGAACCACCCAACCCGTCTTCCACGAACCCTCCCACTACTGAACCACCCAACCCGTCTTCCACGAACCCTCCCACTACTGAACCACCCAACCCGTCTTCCACGATCCCTCCCACTACTGAACCACCCAACCCGTCTTCCACGAACCCTCCCACTACTGAACCACCCAACCCGTCTTCCACGAACCCTCCCACTACTGAACCACCCAACCCGTCTTCCACGAACCCTCCCACTACTGAACCACAGTCAGCTGCCATGCAAGCTGCGCGAGTATCTCATATGCAAAATTTGCTGTATCGGGTAGCGGAGTCCGACAACGACTGTCCGACACCAAACGAGGTGAATGAGATACTGAACAATGCCAGCCAGGCCCTGGCAAAGGTTGCCCATGAAGAGTTTACAGAGGAAACGCGGGATGCGCTCGTTGACAGCACAACCAAAGTCAACAATACAGTCGACTGTGTCAAAAACAATCAGACTCAGTTTACGGATGACCAGAAGAATTCGGTACAGGTGTCTATTAAGAACGCTGAGAAGTCCGTCGACAAGGCCGACGACATTATCGACAACATCGTCAACCCGACGCCGACGCCGCTGCCCTCGCTGGCTCTCAGCTCTCCGTTTGTGATCGCTCTCATCACCCTCAGCTGTTTACTGGCCGTGGGCACACTGGTGGGAGTAGCACTGACGGTGCACCGTTCCGTGCGCACCCCGCCGCGTCGCCGGCGGCCCCGGCCGACCGTCACGGGCCGGGTGAACGCCGGCTACCGGCCGGCCGACACGGACACCACCGAGCTGGTGGAACGACCGGTCGGCCGGCGGCGCGCGCCCGCACCCGCACCCGTCCCCGAGCCTGAGGGCTACGACCGGCTGTACCAGGGAGCCATCCCGCGGGCGCATACAGTCGACCGGCCGGGCAGCGAGCCGCAGCAGACGCCGCGACGGGAGTTCTATAACGCCTACTGATCAGCCCACTGACTGAGGAGCCAGGACTGCCACCATTCAGCCGGTCCCGTCTGAGACCGGGTCAGCAGGTCCGAGAGCAGGTCAGCAGCAGGTCACCAGAGACTCGGTGATGTCCAGTGAAATGAAGTGACCGAACAGTGGCCCAGAGACGACCGTGCGGTGACCGTTCGGTAATGTGAGATGCTCGGGCTGCTAATGAGCAGTCGGCTAGCCGTGACCACGCAGTGACCAGAAGGAATCCAGCCATGGTGCGCAGTGACCCACCTTCAGCCGCTCGGTGATCGCAGTGACCGATCGGTGAATGGTGACCTCAGGTCAAAGAATGAAGCCGACCGCAGCAAAATATCCACTGACGGATGCAAGCCTCGCGATATTTCCATGATTTATTTTTAGGTAACTACCACGCTTCATGTTATTGTGCTGGGTACCATTGTGGGCTCGCACTGAACGTGCAAACACCGATGATAAGGAAGCGCTAGAGCAAGCAGTAAGCTTTATTGTACATACATGTAATGGTTGTAAAAGCTCGTGAATTGTAACAATGCTGTTATACGCAATAAATGATAATATGATAAGCATTGCACTTTTCTAGCTCTAAATGTTTTCACAAAACATGAAGAGGTGGGATAATGAAATGGACAAGGAGGGACACCAGTCATAGACTTAATGCGATGCCACACTTGTGATTATAAACACATGAAAACCAGGCGGAACTGAGCTAAGAATCAGTAGCAGAGGACTGGAAAGGTGACCCAGAATGAAACAGGAAGGGGAGTAGCGGACAAAACGAGTCCGGGGCAAGGATATACTCGTAACAGGGGACTGACGGTGACACGGACGGTGGCGGGGACTGTATATACGGGGACAGGGTGGTAGTAGGAAACTGTACGGAGACGGGTGATGTGATGGGGGACTGTGACGGGGACGGGGACGGGGACGGGGACGGGGTGAGGGGAATGGGGTGAGTAGACGCCCGTGTGACAGTGATCGCCGGGATCAATCTGGTGAGAATGATCGCCGGGGACACTCAGGTGACAGAATGTCGGAGAACACTCCGGTGACAGTGACTGCCGGGGGACACTCAGGTGACATTGAATGCCCGGGGGACACTCTGGTGAGAGTGATCGCCGGGACACCCAGGTAACAGTGACTGTCGAGGGACACTCAGGTGACAGTGAATGCCCGGGGGACTCTCAGGTGACAGTGACTGTCGAGGGACACTCATGTGACAGAATGTACTCAGGTGACAGATTGTCAGGGTGTCGAGGGGACACTCAGCTGACAGAAAGTCTCGGGGGACACTCAGGTGACATACTGTCGGGGTGTCGACACTCAGGTTATCAGTGGGAGGACAAATATACGACAGTGACCCTTGGATGGACATTGGACACAAATGGGGACAATGGCGCCAGTGTCGGAATGGAGCATAAGAGAGCTGATAGAATCATCAATGGTCAGCCGCACCTCTTGCTGACAAAGTGAGATAGAGCCGGCTGGTTTGATAGTCGACTGCGGCACATCACATGGGATGAGTTGCAGTGTCGCGCCTCTCGCATCGCCGACCGCCAGCCACGCCCCACAACGCGCCGCAATAGCTCATCAGAGGTCGTCCGAGGTCACAAGAGGCCACACAGGTCGCCGCCATGGCGGTGTCCGGTCGCCGCTGCCTCTGGCTGCCGCTCATCTGTCTGGCTCACGCACTAACAGGCGAGTTGGTGGGGGACTGAAAGGGGCTGTACCTATGAACTGTGCAGGGCGAGCTTGCGCCTATATGTAGTGTGGTCTTGCGCCTAGTTTTTTTTTTCAAAAGTGGTTTGGCTCCAATTACGTGTTTCGACTTACCACGCGTTTTAGAAAGCGAAAAAGCCAAAAACTGAACTTCAGAAAATCGAACGTCGACTAATTTTAGCATGCAAGTTATTCTCAATTAATTCCATGCGTGCGTTTTGGAACTTAGCATTAGAAGAGTGGCGATGTTATGCTGTTGAGTGTTGAACTTCCATTGTATTGTAAATATGCATAATTACCATGGAAGAGTGGTTATGACTCTTGCTCGATTATGACCTTGGTGACACTGGAAGGCGAAGTTGTCGTAAAATTCGTTGACACCCGTCACCGTGCCGTGGTAAAAAAAACATTGGGTGACAGCTGCATAGAGTGACATAATCATAGACTGCTCTTATTGACCGACAATTTCCATGTAGATACCTATATACGGCCTTGGTAGATACCGAGCATAAAAAATGCGATTGGAATTCGGAATTTCTTTGCCAGACGGAGAACCTGCCAAAACTCACGTTTGACGTGATATCTTCGATAATGAACTTGGAGCAAAACCACTTTTGAAAAACAACCTATCATGGTCCAACACAAGGTCCAACATGTCAGGGCTGTATGCAAATGCATCATATGGTAGATGTACACCTTTTTGCGTTGTTCGATGGCCAATCGCAATAACCACTTCGGCATCAGTTTGAACAAGCGTCATTCAGCATAACCCATCGGCGATGTGCATCACTATTTGACGGTCGGCAAAACAGGCTGGACTCCATTTAACCATTTTGCATAACTCTTTGTCATTGAGCACAATGTTCGTCATAGGCAAAACCATAGCAAAACACTTTATCAGATTGCGATAATGCTTCGACATTTCACAAAATGGTTACTCGATGTGCAAAATTCATCGGTACTATGCGTAAACAATGACTGTTGATTTAAAACTTTCGCCAGTGATCAAAATGTCAATGATGTAGTGCTTATCTAGCCATACTGAAGGTTAAACTTTATTCACACATTCATGGATGAGGCTTGCGACATGTTCCAGCGCAATTTGAATTAGGCCAATTAACCAATTTAACATTGGATTCCGAAAAAGGCAGTATACGATAGCTACGAGGAGACTGCCAGCGCAATACCGATCGTAGGCATGTAGACTATTGACCGTCGGACTCGCCTCGATACAAACCACGAAGCCAGCCGTCATTATCGCGTCACTGCCCGAGCGATCTCAAGGGACAACGCTTCGGGCGGCCGCGCCGGTCGGACTCGTGAGAGAATGGCTGACAGATAGCGAGCCGGGTCCGGCCGGCCGAACACCTTGGTGTTTGAGGCGGGGTTGACTTATCAAACGCTCTGTAGCCTGTTCATTGATCAATCACCCGATACATGTCAGCTACGTCCATGTAGGTATAACCCTCTGCAAACTGCGTGGTAGGTATTCTTTTTTCGACAAAACCGATAGGTAATAACGCGGATACTATGCTATCGGTCACTCGGAAATCGTAACAGCAAGACGCGCGAGACTGCGCACCTTAGATTGGCATTACCATCGTATTTATTTTCCATCCAGTTTGGCAACAAAACCCAAAAGTTTATAATTGCCCCCAAAACAAACTTTTGCATTTTGTTGCAACGCAAGGCATATACCTACTTTGTTTAGTGATAGACCCAATCGAAGGAGTGGAGCATGGCACTTCTATTTGCAGTGAGTTCCGACCGACTGATAACATAGTATTTGAGTTATTGCCGTTTTTGTCGAAAAAAAATAATACCTACCACGCAGTCTGCTGAGTATTTCATTTTTGCATTGATAACATGGTGGCAAAGTCACTCCATGTGGCCTGCAATTCACTTGGAAGAATCGCCACCAAAAATTTTAGCTCAATGAAGTGACAAATGCCTGTTTTGTTGGATATGCTAACTTAACAGCCTTGTCATGATCAACCATACCAAGTTTCAGCATCGCAGTTGGTCTAGAACATGGTTAGGTAATAAAAAGTTCGGACCTCTTCAAATTTGACCATTTCAATGACTCCAATAAAATGGAGCCCAGTTCGGTATTTAGTGGTAACATATCTCTCAGTGTTGGTTATGTTAGAAGGCCCACCAATTATCTTTCATTTGTGCATACAAAATTATTACATTATTCGTAAAATATCACTGGAGAATGGAGATCACCCTAAAGCATTTTTTTAGAAGCATGGCAAAGTCACCCAGCATGGCAAAGTCACCCCCGTTTACGGTATGGCGAATAGCGAATGTTATACCAACTGATGATCTGTGGAGTGGGATCAGCATTCCGTTTTGCCCATACGCTGAAGGTTTTGCCGGAATGCCTCTCACTGGCGCCATGTATGTGCTGATCGGACGAATGGGTTTTGCTGATTGGCCATCGAAAAACGCGAAAAGGTGTATTAGTTCTCTCTGTAAAGATATTCAAACACTTGCTCATCCATCGCGTAGCGTCATTCAGTATACCAAAGTATCAAACCACCGGTTACGGGTTCATGAAACAGTGGGGCGCAGAGTCACCAAACCTGCCAAATGTCTGCGCCTCAGGTGCCACTGAACGTCGAAAACCAATGAACTTCTACCGTCGTGTCGCGAGACCTGAGCTTCCCGCCCCCCTGATAAGGCAGCCTCAACTACTAGTCAACCAACACGTACGAATTACGAGATTCTTTATAACTATTCGTACGTTCGGAACTGTCCACCTCTCCCCTTATCCCAGTCGGCCCATTCCATCCTCCAGCACGCCCATTAAATCCTTACAGCCCTCCCTCACAGGCCTCACTCCCAAACAGCCTGTCTTCCGTCCCATCCGGCCCATTCCGTCCTCCCAGCCGGCCATGCGCTCCCTCGGAGACTTTGCGAACGTTTCCTCGGCGGCATTCCCCGGCGTTCCTTCGGAGACCGTCCATCTCTGACGGCGTCCATTCCGACTCTCACAGGTGCCGCCGTGCCACGACCGGCCCGGGCGGAGCGCCAAATGCTGACAGCGAGCACACTATTCGAAGAAATCAACCGGCAGGTCCAAGCGCTGTCCTACTCGCTGGAACAGCTGGACAAAGTGGTGGCTGACGCTACCACTATCACACCACTGCCGACAACCAGCGAAGCGACAACCAGCGCAGCGACCACCACAGCCACTGCTTCGACCTCTCAGAAAACTTCCACACCCATGCCAACCACTTTGTCACCCACTACTGCACCACCTACACCAACATCCGCGGAACCCTCGTCTGAACTACCCTCCCCCACGTCCACTGACATTTCCACGACTTCGGAATCCACCACCGAAACATCCACAAAGCCTTTCACTTCGCAATCGACGGTCAAAACAACCACAACAGCTTTCACTTCGGATCCAACAACACAAACATACACAGGCCCTTCCACTTCGGAGTCGACCACTCAAACAAACACTGCAGCCTCTACTTCAGATTCGACCACTCAAACATCCACGGAAGCTTCCACTTCGGAATCAACAATTCAAACATCAACAGAGCCGTTCACTTCGGATTTCACCGACCAAACATCTACAGAGGCTTCCACGTTGAAATCGACAACTCAAACATCGAAGGAGCCGTCCACTTCAGAATCAACACCTAAAACATCCACGGAGGCTTCAACTTCGGAATTCACAACTCAAACATCTACAGAGACCTCCACATCAGAATCGACCACTCAAAAGTCCACGGAGGCTTCCACTTCAGAATCGACCACTCGAACATCAACAGAGGGTTCAACTTCGGATGCAACCACTCAGACATCAACGGAGACTTCCACACCAGAATCAACAACCAAAACATCAACGGAGCTCTCAACTTCGGAAATGACAACCAAAGCATCTACGGAGGCTTCCACACTGAAATCGACAACTCAAACAGCGACAGAGCCGTCCACTTCGCAATCAACCATTCAACCAACCACGCAGACGTCCAGTTCGGAATCGACCACTCAAACATCCACAGAGCCTTCTACTTCGGAAACTAGCACTAAAACATCAACGGACACTTCCACATCACAATCGACCATTCAAACATCCACGGTGGAATCCACTTCAAAATCGACCACTCAAACATCCATGGAGCCTTCCACTTCGGAAGCAACAACTCAAACATCCACGGAGACTTCTCCTTCACAATCGACAATACAAACATCAACCAGCGCGTCCACTTCGGAATTAACGACGCAAACACCCACGGAGCCGTCAACATCGGAATCAACCACTCCAAAATCCACAGAAGCTTCCACTTCAGAACCAACAACTAAAACATCAACGGAGGTTTCCACATCTCAATCAACCACTCAAATATCCACAGAGGGTTCAACTACAGAATCGACCATGCAAACATCGACGGAGGCCTCCACATCGGCATCGACAACTCAACCACCCACGGAGGCATCCACTACGGAAACGACCGCTCAAACATCCACGGATGCTTCCACTTTGGAATCCACCACTCAAATATCTACGGAGCCCTCCACTTCCGAATCCACGTCTCAAACAAACACTGAATCCTCCACTTTAGAATCGACCACTCAAACATCCACGGAGCCATCAACTTCGAACTTGACCACCCAAATCTCTACGGAGGCTTCCACCTCGGAATCAACAACTCAAACATCGAAGGAGTCAACCACTTCGGAATCAACACCTAAAACATCGACGGAGGCTTCTACTTCGGAATTCACCACTCAAACATCCACGAAGACTTCCACATCAGAATCGACCCCTAAATCATCCACGGAGGCTTCCACTTCAGACTCGACCACTCAAACATCCACGGAGCCTTCCACTTCAGAAACAACTCATAGATCCACGGAGCTGTCAACTTTGGAACCAACACCTCAAACATCCACGGAGACTTCCACTTCAGAATCCACAATACACACATCTACCGATACTACCACTTCAGAGTCAACCACACAAACACCCACTAAGTCGTCCACTTCGGAATCAACCACTAAAACAACAATGAAACCTTCAACTTCCGAATCGACTTCCCAAACAAACACTCCAGCCTCCACATTAGAATCGACAACTCAAACATCGACAGAGCCGTCCACTTCGCAATCAACCATTCAACCAACCACGCAGACGTCCAGTTCGGGATCAACATCTCAAACATCCATGGAGACTTCCACTTCGGAATCGACCACTCAAACATCCACAGAGCCTTCTACTTCGGAATCAACCACTAAAACAACAATGGAACCGTCAACTTCCGAATCGACTTCTCAAACAAACACTCCAGCCTCCACATTAGAATCGACAACTCAAACATCGACAGAGCCGTCCACTTCGCAATCAACCATTCAACCAACCACACAGACGTCCAGTTCGGAATCGACCACTCAAACATCCACAGAGCCTTCTACTTCGGAAACTAGCACAAAAACATCAACGGACACTTCCACATCACAATCGACCATTCAAACATCCACGGTGGAATCCACTTCAAAATCGACCACTCAAACATCCATGGAGCCTTCCACTTCGGAATCAACAACTCAAACATCCAGGGAGACTTCTCCTTCACAATCGACCACACAAACATCAACCGGCGCGTCAACTTCGGAATTAACCACGCAAACACCCAAGGAGCCGTCAACATCGGAATCAACCACTCAAAAATTCACAGAAGCTTCCACTTCAGAACCAACAACTAGAACATCAACGGAGACTTCCACATCTCAATCAACCACTCAAATATCCACAGAGGCTTCTACTACAGAATCGACAACCCAAACATCGACGGAGGCCTCAACATCAGCATCGACAACTAAACCATCCACGGAGGCTTCAACTTCAGAATTCACAACTCAAACATCTACAGAGACCTCCAAATCAGAATCGACCACTCATAAGTCCACGGAGGCTTCAACTTCAGAATCGACCACTCGAACATCAACAGAGGGTTCAACTTCGGATGCAACCACTCAGACATCAACGGAGACTTCCACACCAGAATCAACAACCAAAACATCAACGGAGCTCTCAACTTCGGAAATGACAACCAAAGCATCTACGGAGGCTTCCACACTGAAATCGACAACTCAAACAGCGACAGAGCCGTCCACTTCGCAATCAACCATTCAACCAACCACGCAGACGTCCAGTTCGGGATCAACATCTCAAACATCCATGGAGACTTCTACTTCGAAAACTAGCACTAAAACTTCAACGGACACTTCCACATCACAATCGACCATTCAAACATCCACCGTGGAATCCACTTCAAAATCGACCACTCAAACATCTATGGAGCCTTCCACTTCGGAATCAACAACTCAAACATCCACGGAGATTTCCCCTTCACAATCGACAATACAAACATCAACCGGCACGTCCACTTCGGAATTAACCACGCAAACACCCACGGAGCCGTCAACATCGGAATCAACCACTCAAAAATCCACCGAAGCTTCGACCTCAGAACCAACGACTAAAACATCAACGGAGGCTTCCACATATCAATCAACCACTCAAATATCCACAGAGGCTACTACTACCGAATCGACCATTCAAACATCGACGGAGGCCTCCACATCGGCATCGACAACTCAACCATCCACGGAGGCTTCCACTACGGAAGCGACCGCTCAAACATCCACGGATGCTTCCACTTTGGAATCCACCACTCAAACGTCTACGGAGCCTTCCACTTCCGAATCCACTTCTCAAACAAACACTGAATCCTCCACTTTAGAATCAACCACTCAAACATCCACGGAGCCGTCCACTTCAGAAACGACAACTCATAGATCCACGGAGCTGTCAACTTTAGAACCAACACCTCAAACATCCACGGAGACATCCACTTCAGAATCCACAACACAAACATCTACCGATACTTCCACTTCAGAGTCAACCACACAAACACCCACGGAGTCGTCCACTTCGGAATCAACCACTAAAACAACAATGGAACCTTCAACTTCCGAATCGACTTCTCAAACAAACACTCCAGCCTCCACATTAAAATCGACAACTCAAACATCGACAGAGCCGTCCACTTCGCAATCAACCATGCAACCAACCACGCAGACGTTCAGTTCGGGATCAACACCTCAAACATCCATGGATACTTCCACTTCGGAATCGACCACTCAAACATCCACGGAGCCTTCTACTTCGGAAACTAGTACTAAAACATCAACGGACACTTCCACATCACAATCGACCATTCAAACATCCACCGCGGAATCCACTTCACAATCGACCACCCAAACATCTATGGAGCCTTCCACTTCGGAATCAACAACTCAAACATCCACGGAGATTTCCCCTTCACAATCGACAATACAAACATCAACCGGCACGTCCACTTCGGAATTAACCACGCAAACACCCACGGAGCCGTCAACATCGGAATCAACCACTAAAAAATCCACGGAAGCTTCCACCTCAGAACCAACGACTAAAACATCAACGGAGGCTTCCACATATCAATCAACCACTCAAATATCCACAGAGGCCACTACTACCGAATCGACCATTCAAACATCGACGGAAGCCTCCACATCGACATCGACAACTCAACCATCCACGGAGGCTTCCACTACGGAAGCGACCGCTCAAACATCCACGGATGCTTCCACTTTGGAATCCACCATTCAAACATCTACGGAGCCTTCCGAATCGACTTCTCAAACAAACACTAAATCCTCCACTTTAGAATCGACCACTCAAACATCCACGGAGCCATCCACTTCGGACTTAACCACCCAAATCTCTACGGAGGCTTCCACTTCGGAATCGACAACTCAAACGTCGAAGGAGTCAACCACTTCGGAATCAACACCTAAAACATCGACGGAGGCTTCTACTTCGGAATTCACCACTCAAACATCCACGAAGACTTCCACATCAGAATCGACCCCTAAAACATCTACGGAGGCTTCCATTTCAGATTCAACCACTAAAGCATCCACGGAGCCTTCCACTTCAGAAACGACAACTCATAGATCCACGGAGCTGTCAACTTTGGAACCAACGCCTCAAACATCCACGGAGACTTCCACTTCAGAATCCACAATACAAACATCTACCGATACTACCACTTCAGAGTCAACCACACAAACAACAACGGAATCGTCCACTTCGGAATCAACCACGAAAACAACAATGGAACCTTCAACTTCCGAGTCGACTTCTCAAACAAACACTCCAGCCTCCACATTGGAATCGACGACTCAAACATCCACGGAGCCTTCCACATCAGAATCGACAACTGAAACACCCAAGGAAACGTCAACATCGGAATCAACCACTCAAAAATCCACCGAAGCTTCGACCTCAGAACCAACGACTAAAACATCAACGGAGGCCTCCACATATCAATCAACCACTCAAATATCCACAGAGGCTACTACTACCGAATCGACCATTCATACATCGACAGAGGCCTCCACATCGGCATCGACAGCTCAACCATCCACGGAGGCTTCCACTACGGAAGCGACCGCTCAAACATCCACCGATGCTTCCACTTTGGAATCCACCACTCAAACATCTACGAAGCCTTCCACTTCCGAATCCACTTCTCAAACAAACACTGAATCCTCCACTTTAGAATCGACCACTCAAACATCCACGGAGCCGTCCACTTCGAACTTGACCACCCAAATCTCTACGGAGGCTTCCACCTCGGAATCAACAACTCAAACATCGAAGGAGTCAACCACTTCGGAATCAACACCTAAAACATCAACGGAGGCTTCTACTTCGGAATTCACCACTCAAACATCCGCGAAGACTTCCACATCAGAATCGACGCCTAAAACATCTACGGAGGCTTCCACTTCAGACTTGACATCTCAAACATCAACGGTGCCTTCCACTTCAGAAACGACAACTCATAGATCCACGGAGCTGTCAACTTTGGAACCAACACCTCAAACATCCACGGAGACTTCCACTTCAGAATCCACAATACAAACATCTACCGGTACTTCCACTTCAGAGTCAACCACACAAACACCCACGGAATCATCCACTTCAGAATCAACCCCTAAAACAACAATGGAACCTTCAACTTCCGAATCGACTTCTCAAACAAACACTCCAGCCTCCACATTAGAATCGACAACTCAAACATCGACAGAGCCGTCCACTTCGCAATCAACCATTCAACCAACCACGCAGACGTCCAGTTCGGGATCAACACCTCAAACATCCATGGAGACTTCCACTTCGGAATCGACCACTCAAACATCCACGGCGCCTTCTACTTCGGAAACTAGCACTAAAACATCAACGGACACTTCCACATCACAATCGACCATTCAAACATCCACCGTGGAATCCACTTCGAAATCGACAACTCAAACATCTATGGAGCCTTCCACTTCGGAATCAACAACTCAAACATCCACGGAGATTTCCCCTTCACAATCGACAATACAAACATCAACCGGCACGTCCACTTCGGAATTAACCACGCAAACACCCACGGAGCCGTCGACATCGGAATCAACCACTCAAAAATCTACAGAAGCTTCCACCTCAGAACCAACGACCAAAACATCAACGGAGGCTTCCACATATCAATCAACCACTCAAATATCCACAGAGGCTTCTACTACCCAATCGACCATTGAAACATCGACGGAGGCCTCCACATCGGCATCGACAACTCAACCATCCACGGAGGCTTCCACTACGGAAGCGACCGCTCAAACATCCACCGATGCTTCCACTTTGGAATCCACCACTCAAACGTCTACGGAGCCTTCCACTTCCGAATCCACTTCTCAAACAAACACTGAATCCTCCACTTTAGAATCGACCACTCAAACATCCACGGAGCCGTCCACTTCGGACTTAACCACCCAAATCTCTACAGAGGCTTCCACTTCGGAATCGACAACTCAAACATCGAATGAGTCAACCACTTCGGAATCAACACCTAAAACATCGACGGAGGCTTCTACTTCGGAATTCACCACTCCACCATCAACGATGACTTCCACATCAGAATCGACCCCTAAAACATCTACGGAGGCTTCCACTTCACACTCGACCACTCAAACATCAACGGAGCCGTCCACTTCAGAAACGACAACTCATAGATCCACGGAGCTGTCAACTTTGGAACCAACATCTCAAACATCCACGGAGACTTCCACTTCAGAATCCACTACACAAACATCTACCGATACTAACACTTCAGAGTCAACCACACAAACACCCACGGAGTCGTCCACTTCGGAATCAACCACTAAAACAACAATGGAACCTTCAACTTCCGAATCGACTTCTCAAACAAACACTCCAGCCTCCACATTAAAATCGACAACTCAAACATCGACAGAGTCATCCACTTCGCAATCAACCATGCAACCAACCACGCAGACGTCCAGTTCGGGATCAACACCTCAAACATCCATGGAGACTTCCACCTCGGAATCGACCACTCAAACATCCACGGAGCCTTCTACTTCGGAAACTAGCACCAAAACATCAAAGGACACTTCCACATCACAATCGACCATTCAAACATCCACCGTGGAATCCACTTCACAATCGACCTCTCAAACATCTATGGAGCCTTCCACTTCGGAATCAACAACTCAAACATCAACGGAGATTTCCCCTTCACAATCGACAATACAAACATCAACCGGCACGTCCACTTCGGAATTAACCACGCAAACACCCACGGAGCCGTCAACATCGGAATCAACCACTCAAAAATCCACAGAAGCTTCCACCTCAGAATCAACGACTAAAACATCAACGGAGCCTTCCACATATCACTCAACCACTCAAATATCCACAGAGGCTACTACTACCGAATCGACCATTCAAACATCGACGGAGGTCTCCACATCGGCATCGACCGCTCAAACATCCACGGATGCTTCCACTTTGGAATCCACCATTCAAACATCTACGGAGCCTTACGAATCGACTTCTCAAACAAACACTAAATCCTCCACTTTAGAATCGACCACTCAAACATCCACGGAGCCATCCACTTCGGACTTAACCACCCAAATCTCTACGGAGGCTTCCACCTCGGAATCGACATCTCAAACGTCGAAGGAGTCAACCACTTCGGAATCAACACCTAAAACATCGACGGAGGCTTCTACATCGGAATTCACCACTCAAACATCCACGAAGACTTCCACATCAGAATCGACCCCTAAAACATCTACGGAGGCTTCCACTTCAGACTCGACCACTAAAACATCCACGGAGCCTTCCACTTCAGAAACGACAACTCATAGATCCACGGAGCTGTCAACTTTGGAACCAACGCCTCAAACATCCACAGAGACTTCCACTTCAGAATCCACAATACAAACATCTACCGATACTACAACTTCAGAGTCAACCACACAAACACCCACGGAATCGTCCACTTCGGAATCAACCACGAAAACAACAATGAAAACTTCAACTTCCGAGTCGACTTCTCAAACAAACACTCCAGCCTCCACATTGGAATCGACGACTCAAACATCCACGGAGCCTTCCACTTCAGAATCGACAACTCAAACAGCCAAGGAAACGTCAACATCGGAATCAACCACTAAAAAATCCACAGAAGCTTCCACTTCACAACCACCAACTAAAACGTCAACGGAGGCTTCCACATCTGAATCAACCACCCAAAGATCCACAGAGGCTTCCACTCCAGAATCGACCGTTCAAACATCGACAGAGGCCTCCACATCGGCATCGACATCTCAACCATCCACGGAGGCTTCCACTACGGAAGCGACCGCTCAAACATCCACCGATGCTTCCACTTTGGAATCCACCACTCAAACATCTACGGAGCCTTCCACTTCTGAATCCACTTCTCAAACAAACAGTGAATCCTCCACTTTAGAATCGACCACTCAAACATCCACGGAGCCGTCCACTTCGAACTTGACCACCCAAATCTCTACGGAGGCTTCCACCTCGGAATCAACAACTCAAACATCGAAGGAGTCAACCACTTCGGAATCAACACCTAAAACATCAACGGAGGCTTCTACTTCGGAATTCACCACTCAAACATCCACGAACACTTCCACATCAGAATCGACCACTAAAACATCCACGGAGCCTTCCACTTCAGAAACGACAACTCATAGCTCCACGGAGCTGTCAACTTTGGAACCAACGCCTCAAACATCCACGGAGACTTCCACTTCAGAATCCACAATACAAACATCTACCGATACTACAACTTCAGAGTCAACCACACAAACACCAACGGAATCGTCCACTTCGGAATCAACCACGAAAACAACAATAGAACCTTCAACTTCGGAGTCGACTTCTCAAACAAACACTCCAGCCTCCACATTGAAATCGACGACTCAAACATCCACGGAGCCTTCCACTTCAGAATCGACAACTCAAACACCCAAGGAAACGTCAACATCGGAATCAACCACTCAAAAATCCACAGAAGCTACCACCTCAGAACCAACGACTAAAACATCAACGGAGGCTTCCACTTATCAATCAACCACTCAAATATCCACAGAGGCTACTACTACCGAATCGACCATTCAAACATCGACGGAGGCCTCCACATCGGTATCGACAACTCAACCATCCACGGAGGCTTCCACTACGGAAGCGACCGCTCAAACATCCACGGATGCTTCCACTTTGGAATCCACCATTCAAACATCTACGGAGCCTTCCGAATCGACTTCTCAAACAAACACTAAAGCCTCCACTTTAGAATCGACCACTCAAACATCCACGGAGCCGTCAACTTCGGACTTAACCACCCAAATCTCTACGGAGGCTTCCACTTCGGAATCAACAACTCAAACGTCGAAGGAGTCGACCACTTCGGAATCAACACCTAAAACATCGACGGAGGCTTCTACTTCGGTATTCACCACTCAAACATCCACGAAGACTTCCACATCAGAATCGACCCCTAAAACATCTACGGAGGCTTCCACTTCAGACTCGACCACTAAAACATCCACGGAGCCTGCCACTTCAGAAACGACAACTCATAGATCCACGGAACTGTCAACTTTGGAACCAACGCCACAAACATCCACGGAGACTTCCACTTCAGAATCCACAATACAAACATCTACCGATACTACCACTTCTGAGTCAACCACACAAACACCCACGGAATCGTCCACTTCGGAATCAACCACGAAAATAACAATGGAACCTTCAACTTCCGAGTCGACTTCTCAAACAAACACTCCAGCCTCCACATTGGAATCGACGACTCAAACATCCACGGAGCCTTCCACTTCAGAATCGACAACTCAAACACCCAAGGAAACGTCAACATCGGAATCAACCACTCAAAAATCCACAGAAGCTTCCACTTCAGAACCAACAACTAAAACGTCAACGGAGGCTTCCACATCTGAATCAACCACCCAAAGATCCACAGAGGCTTCCACTCCAGAATCGACCGTTCAAACATCGACAGAGGCCTCCACATCGGCATCGACAGCTCAACCATCCACGGAGGCTTCCACTACGGAAGCGACCGCTCAAACATCCACCGATGCTTCCACTTTGGAATCCACCACTCAAACATCTACGGAGCCTTCCACTTCCGAATCCACTTCTCAAACAAACACTGAATCCTCCACTTTAGAATCGACCACTCAAACATCCACGGAGCCGTCCACTTCGAACTTGACCACCCAAATCTCTACGGAGGCTTCCACCTCGGAATCAACAACTCAAACATCGAAGGAGTCAACCACTTCGGAATCTACACCTAAAATATCAACGGAGGCTTCTACTTCGGAATTCACCACTCAAACATCCGCAAAGTTTTCCACATCAGAATCGACGCCTAAAACATCTACGGAGGCTTCCACTTCAGACTTGACATCTCAAACATCCACGGAGCCTTCCACTTCAGAAACGACAACTCATAGATCCACGGAGCTGTCAACTTTGGAACCAACACCTCAAACATCCACGGAGACTTCCACTTCAGAATCCACAATACAAACATCTACCGATACTACCACTTCAGAGTCAACCACACAAACACCCACGGAATCGTCCACTTCAGAATCAACCCCTAAAACAACAATGGAACCTTCAACTTCCGAATCGACTTCTCAAACAAACACTCCAGCCTCCACATTAGAATCGACAACTCAAACATCGACAGAGCCGTCCACTTCGCAATCAACCATTCAACCAACCACGCAGACGTCCAGTTCGGGATCAACACCTCAAACATCCATGGAGACTTCCACTTCGGAATCGACCACTCAAACATCCACGGAGCCTTCTACTTCGGAAACTAGCACTAAAACATCAACGGACACTTCCACATCACAATCGACCATTCAAACATCCACCGTGGAATCCACTTCAAAATCGACCACTCAAACATCTATGGAGCCTTCCACTTCGGAATCAACAACTCAAACATCCACGGAGCCGTCAACATCGGAATCAACCACTCAAAAATCCACAGAAGCTTCCACCTCAGAACCAATGACTAAAACATCAACGGAGGCCTCCACATATCAATCAACCACTCAAATATCCACAGAGGCTACTACTACCGAATCGACCATTCATATATCGACGGAGGCCTCCACATCGGCATCGACAACTCAACCATCCACGGAGGCTTCCACTACGGAAGCGACCGCTCAAACATCCACGGATGCTTCCACTTTGGAATCCACTATTCAAACATCTACGGAGCCTTCCGAATCGACTTCTCAAACAAACACTAAATCCTCCACTTTAGAATCGACCACTCAAACATCCACGGAGCCGTCCACTTCGAATTGGACCACCCAAATCTCTACGGAGGCTTCCACTTCAGAATGGACAACTCAAACATCGAAGGAGTCAACTACTTCGGAATCAACACCTAAAACATCAACGGAGGCTTCTACTTCGGAATTCACCACTCAAACATCCACGAAGACTTCCAAATCAGAATCGACCCCTAAAACATCTACGGAGGCTTCCACTTCCGACTCGACCACTAAAACATCCACGGAGCCTTCCACTTCAGAAACGACAACTCATAGATCCACGGAGCTGTCAACTTTGGAACCAACGCCTCAAACATCCACGGAGACTTCCACTTCAGAATCCACAATACAAACATCTACCGATACTACCACTTCAGAGTCAACCACACAAACACCCACGGAATCGTCCACTTCGGAATCAACCACGAAAACAACAATAGAACCTTCAACTTCGGAGTCGACTTCTCAAACGAACACTCCAGCCTCCACATTGGAATCGACGACTCAAACATCCACGGAGCCTTCCACTTCAGAATCGACAACTCAAACACCCCAGGAAACGTCAACATCGGAATCAACCACTCAAAAATCCACAGAAGCTTCCACTTCACAACCACCAACTAAAACGTCAACGGAGGCTTCCACATCTGAATCAACCACCCAGAGATCCACAGAGGCTTCCACTCAAGAATCGACCGTTCAAACATCGACAGAGGCCTCCACATCGGCATCGACAGCTCAACCATCCACGGAGGCTTCCACTACGGAAGCGACCGCTCAAACATCCACCGATGCTTCCACTTTGGAATCCACCACTCAAACATCTACGGAGCCTTCCACTTCCGAATCCACTTCTCAAACAAACACTGAATCCTCCACTTTAGAATCGACCACTCAAACATCCACGGAGCCGTCCACTTCGAACTTGACCACCCAAATCTCTACGGATGCTTCCACCTCGGAATCAACAACTCAAACATCGAAGGAGTCAACCACTTCGGAATCAACACCTAAAACATCAACGGAGGCTTCTACTTCGGAATTCACCACTCAAACATCCGCGAAGACTTCCACATCAGAATCGACGCCTAAAACATCTACGGAGACTTCCACTTCGGAATCGACCACTCAAACATCCACGGAGCCTTCTACTTCGGAAACTAGCACTAAAACATCAACGGACACTTCCACATCACAATCGACCATTCAAACATCCACCGTGGAATCCACTTCAAAATCGACCACTCAAACATCTATGGAGCCTTCCACTTCGGAATCAACAACTCAAACATCCACGGAGCCGTCAACATCGGAATCAACCACTCAAAAATCCACGGAAGCTTCCACCTCAGAACCAATGACTAAAACATCAACGGAGGCCTCCACATATCAATCAACCACTCAAATATCCACAGAGGCTACTACTACCGAATCGACCATTCAAACATCGACGGAAGCCTCCACATCGGCATCGACAACTCAACCATCCACGGAGGCTTCCACTACGGAAGCGACCGCTCAAACATCCACGGATGCTTCCACTTTGGAATCCACCATTCAAACATCTACGGAGCCTTCCGAATCGACTTCTCAAACAAACACTAAATCCTCCACTTTAGAATCGACCACTCAAACATCCACGGAGCCGTCCACTTCGAATTGGACCACCCAAATCTCTACGGAGGCTTCCACTTCAGAATGGACAACTCAAACATCGAAGGAGTCAACTACTTCGGAATCAACACCTAAAACATCAACGGAGGCTTCTACTTCGGAATTCACCACTCAAACATCCACGAAGAGTTCCACATCAGAATCGACCCCTAAAACATCTACGGAGGCTTCCACTTCAGACTCGACCACTAAAACATCCACGGAGCCTTCCACTTCAGAAACGACAACTCATAGATCCACGGAGCTGTCAACTTTGGAACCAACGCCTCAAACATCCACGGAGACTTCCACTTCAGAATCGACAATACAAACATCCACCGACACTACCACTTCAGAGTCAACCACACAAACACCCACGGAGTCGTCAACATCAGAAACAGCCACTCAAAAATCCACAGAAGCTTCAACTTCGGAACCAACAACTAAAACACCCACGAAGGCTTCCACATCTGAATCAACCACTCAAATATCAACAGAGGCTTCTACTCCAGAATCGACCATTCAAACATCGACTGAGGCCTCCACATCGTCATCGACAACTCAACCATCAACGGAGGCCTCCACTTCGGAATCAACCACTCAAACATTAACAGAGCCGTCAACTTCGGAATCGACGACGCAAACATCGACGGAGGCCTCCACTTTGGAATCGATCACCCAAACACCCACGGAAGCTTCCACTTCTGAATCGACTACACCGACACACATGGGATCCTTTGAACCAGAATCAGTTGCCATTCAAGCTGCGCGAGTATCTCGTATGCTAAATTTGCTGCGTAAGCTAGCAGAGTCCGACGAATGTCCGACACCACACCAGGTGGATCAGACGCTGAACGAAGCCAGCCGAGCCCTAGAAAAGGTGGCCAATGAAGAGTTTACACAAGAAACGCTGGACGAGCTCGTTAATAGCACCAGTAATGTCAACACCACAGTCAACTGTGTTCAAAGCAGTCAGACTGTGCTAACGGGGGACCAGAAGAATTCGGTACAGGTGTCCATCAAGAACGCTGAAAAGTCCGCCGACAAGGCCGACGACATTATCGACAACATCGTCAACCCGACGCCGACGCCGCTGCCCTCGCTGGCTCTCAGCTCTCCGTTTGTGATCGCTCTCATCGCCCTCAGCTGTTTGCTGGCCGTGGGCACAGTGGTGGGCGTAGCACTGACGGTGCACCGTTCCGTGCGCACCCCGCCGCGCCGCCGGCGACCCCGGCCGACCGTCACGGGCCGGGTCAACGCCGGCCACCGGCCAACCAGCATGCACACCACCGAGCTGGACGATGGTTCGGCCGGCCGGTGGCGCGCGCCCGTCCCCGAGCCTGACAACTTTGACTTACTTTACCACGGAGCCATTCCACGGGCGCACTTGGTCGATCGGCCAGGCATCGAGCCGTAGCAGACATCGCGACGAGAGTTCTACATATAGCGCCTGTATAACATGTAAATGCATAACGTCTACCGCGCAGCCCGCTGACTGAGGGGCGACGAGTGGGTCAGCAGGTCCTGGAAGTCACTCGGTGATGTCTTGTAGAATGAAGTGATCGAGCAGTGACCCAGTGACAGTAGCCGTCCAGTGACTGAGAACTGACTCAGTGATAGCTGAAAGGTCGGATAGCAGTGACTATGCGCTGATTAGAAGTAACGGAGCCATTACAGCACGGTGATTGTAGTGACCGATCGGTGAATGGAAAATGGCATCCACGGCAAAGAATGAAGCCAACCGCGGTATAGGCTCACCGACGCATGTGAGCCCTGCTTTATTGCCGACGCATGTGAACCTCGCTGTATTGTACTATATTGAACATATATATAATAATCGTATGAATTCGTACCAGTGCTGTTATGGGCAATAAATGAGATACCCAACAAGCAATGCAGTAGCTACAATTGCTATATCGAGGCGTGAATGATTGGAGTAAAGAAATGGGGTAGGAGGGAGGCAAAATCCGTAACACGAAACGTTACGACACGCATGCCAAGGTTACCCAATATGGTTGAAGCCAACTGCCAAGGTTACCCAATATGGCAAGAAGTATAATCAAGCATGGACATAAAAACCTCACAGACCGTTCTAGCTCATTGTCGCAAATTGACGTCGTTGAATTACTGAAAAGTTCAAACAATACATACTGATTATTTGCCGTATCGTTCAAACACTATTTGTCAGAGCAAATACAAAAACTTATAGGCAAGACACTGCAAGCCAATCATTTGCAGCGCACCATTACCAGCCCCAAACTGCCACTCATCCGGTCAGTTCGGGGTCGGCGTTACCGGGGAGCTCAGCCTCTGGTCCTGTCGCCCCGCCCTGACACGGTACCACCTCAGCGACCTGACGCGCGGCACACTATCAGCGTGTATCTTATCGAGCGGCCGCCGAGCCAGTTTACAACCCCTATCATATCCTGGTCGAGGCCGAGCTCTCATCATGGCATGCGTAGAAGCTGGGCCCGCTGAGCCACCCGCGGACTCGCGCACCCAGAATGGACACTACGACAGCATCAAAAGGCGGAACTATCGATGATAAGCTACACTTACTTGTCTTCATAGAAAATGATTGCTTGCACGCAGAAACTCATAATGTGTATGACAGGCTTCGGATGAATGGCGTAATGACTTATTTCATTCAATTGATTTCGTAAGCTGATCCTACTTATAGGCAATCCAGCCTCTAGGTCAAGGCATAGGAACCAAAATGCGCAATTGATAAGCATAGAAACCTTGCAATAAATTGGCATAAATATACCTACACCTGAATTTATCTTATTTTATATGTGCACTGCGCATTAACCTGAGATCCAATTCTCTCCCTAGTCCCTTACAAAGATTAGTTAAATATTATCCCAATAAGTACCAACCTAGGGACAAGAGCAGAGTCCTAGGCATTTTTTCTTTATAAATTTAGCTTGAATGTTTGAATGGACGGATTGACAGAGCCGGAGCCCACGCTAAGCAGAGCTTGTTGCGTAGACCCCGACCCCTACCGTCCGATCGCGCAATTCCGGGTAACGGGAGGATTTATATACCAAAATTTAACGTGCCCTTCAAAGCAGGACACGGCCTGTCCCACTCAACTGACTTCAACTGGCTGCGGCTGCTCCCACCAACCGCAGACCGTCCCCGTCAGGAGTCTCAAATATCGAGCGCCGGAGCGTCTCGAACCCGTGCTCTCACTACCGGGAGTCCAATGCTCTACCAACTGAGCTACGGGACAGGCATTACATCATTACCCTAGCCTAAGCCGTCCTCTTTCTCGTAGGGTCAGCGGGAAAAGTCTCAGGTGACAACGTATTGACCATAGGTAAGTATTTTGGTTTCTCAGCTCATACAGATACAGCAGGGTCAGTCCCTACATTGTGTGCACCAGTGCCACCTAGTGTCGATGATTGAAAATAGATGTTCCGAGCCTCTCCGCTAGGGGCAAACGGGATACAGCAGCTAAATTATTGTAAAAACCAATTACACGCAGTATTCGGAATCAAGAACATGCATGATTTTGCCCGGGCATCGTGTGTAAAACAACCACGTTACCTAAAAAAGGGGTGTGAGCTTAATGTCTGGGCAGGGCCTGACTCGGTACCCACAGGGAGTACTGGGGTCAAAACTCAAATGTCCATTCACTCGTATTTGCAGCGACTAGGGCGCTGGATATGTTCATTGTTCGCTTGTTTAGTAGTTGACCCATACATCTTTGCTTTCCTCAGGACAAACCCATCCACACGCACCCCATGCCTTTATTTATGGGCTGGCGATCACTCCCACCATCCAATCTGGGGTGAGGGCAATTCTTCGATAAACGGTCACCCTCTCCGGGTCAACCGTTTGAGCGGCAGTGCGGGCTGTCCCATCCGGACATTTCCGTCCCACCGGGACAGTCTCTGCCGCTGCGGCGCGCCGTCGGTAGTTCGGACAGTCTGATGTCTACAGTCTACACCCTATCCTATATCATCCCATAGCTCCGCAGTGACCATTTCAGGCCAAAAGAATCCGCACCCCACAAAAACAAACAAACAAGCAGTTGGCCTAAGCATAACGAATTATTCGCTGGCCGCTTAATTATGCTCAATTACGAAGCGAACCCATTACGTTAGTCGCCATGCAAAAATAGTATGCGCCTAAGCGTAAGATAAGTACAGAAAGAAATATTTAAGAATGTTCGCTTGGATGTGCTATCAAGCAAATGCGAATAGTTTGGGGTGAGTTTATGTGACAAGTGCTCATTCCGTCACACCCAGCCAGTAGCGACCCCTACATCGGTCGGCACCAGCCACCTACAGGTCTGACCAAGCGACAAAATAATCGAGATAACGATTCCCAGCACATTTCCTGAACATTGGCTTCATAAATACACACAAACAATAAACAAATATTTCAATTTTACTGTGGGGTCAATCACTTGGTAGAGCGTTGGACTCCTGGACTCCTGGTAGTGAAAGCCCGGGTTCGAGTTGCTCCGGCACTCGGTATTTTGAGACTTCTGACGGGGATGGTCCGCGGTTGGTGGGAGTGGCATTGGCCGCAGTCAGTTGAAGTCAGTGAGTGGGGCAGACCGTGTCCGGCTTTGCTAGCACGCTAGCTTTAGAATTTACATTCTCCTGCGACCCGGTATTGTACGCTCGGCAGGTAGGGGTCGGAGTCTGCACAACAAGGTCTGCTCAGGTAAAGGGATCATTAACATCGAGCCTAGCTTTTGTTAGATCCAGTAGAGCGATGAAGAATAAAGCACCAAATAACTCCGAATGGGGGACAAATTTCCATCCGGACACCGCTGCCATCAGGTGACAAGGTTTAAATTTCCACGCTAAATCATGCAACCTTATCAGGTCAAAGTCAAAATGAATAGCAAATACAATTTGAGTTGAAATTATGCATTAGTAATAGCGTCACTCGGGCATTTATGCAAAATGTGCATTCCTGACAAGTTTACTCATTGTAGTCTGATCCATCCTGACAAGCAATGCTGCTGGCCACCGCACTTAATTCCAGGACGTGAAGGGGTTTCAGTCCCAATTCTCCCGCCCCCATATCGGCTCACCGATATCGCTATTTGTCTCTACCCAGGAGGACTTCAGCGAGTCTGAGTCAGCACCCCTGTCACGGGCGCGGGCGCCTATAAACCAATCGCGTTCACACCTATCTTATCAAGATATTCGGAAACATTCACAGAGATAGGAGCGTGCTGCCTTGCGTCGAGTCAGACGTCATACTATCCTAAATCGCGGTGTCGATATAGGAGGCTGTCGCCGACGGTCCGGCCACAGTGTCGATCTGGCCGGTGACCCGTGGAGACCAGCAGACCAGGTGAGAGAGAGAGAGAGAGAGAGAGAGAGAGAGAGAGAGAGAGAGAGAGAGAGAGAGAGAGAGAGAGAGAGAGAGAGAGCCAGCTCAGCCACCCGGCCGAGTTGGGGCAGGTTTCCACACCTGACACATATACCAGCTGAGGGCTGACGTAGCTATTCTTCAAATAGCATTGGACAATACCTTCGATCCACTGCAATGTGCGTCATTTTTCTTTTTAGCTTAAACTTCAAAATACATACAATTAAATTAAATCGTACATATTTCACATGTTACATATGTAATCCACATATTTATTACAATTAAATTACAACTGTTTGCTTTTCCAATAATCTATCAGCTTCAACCCACTAGTGTGTGACCTATGCAGCTGCCTCCCCATGTTGAGCTACATGGGCTGAAGCACCATTTCCCCGTTCGCAGGAACCGTGCGAACTCTCGCTGCCAGCGCCATGGGTTCACCAGGATGTAGCCGGCAGTGCTCGGCCCTGCTCTCCCTCCTCCTGCTCTCCCACACCGGTGAGTGTACGCAAAGTAACCAATAGAAACACTGGTAGATGGTGTAAACGCGTGTGTATCCGTGCGTTTCCCTGGAATGACTGCTACAGTCTGTCACAAGTAGTTAGCTGTCTATCCGAGCTGCGTCCGACACCCTTCTGTTTCTTTGGCAGCCTCAGCGGCGCGACTGTCGGCAGAGGCCACAGTGAAGCTGTCGGAAGACTTCAATGTCCTGGCTGCCATCGAGACCGAGGTGAACGCCATGAACACGAACCTGCAGGAACTCTCGAAGGCCATCGACAGCGTGCCCTCGCCGACGGACGAGCCGTCGCCGACCAGCGAGCCGCCGACGGACGAGCCCTCGCCGACGGGCGACTCATCCGACACGGTCGAGGAGGGCCTGCCGCGGCTCGTCTTCGCCCGCCGCTTCCTCACGCTGGAGCTGGAGACCAAGACTGCCGACAACTGCAACCAGTATGCTGACATCGAAGCCACCGTCGACGAGGCGCAGGACGCTCTGAAACTGGTGTCCACTCAGCAGTTCTCTAACACGACCCTGACAAGCCTGAAGGCGAGCAACCTGAAGCTGACCGCTACCACCCAGTGCGTTAGCGACAACAAAATCACACTGGACAGCGCAATGAAGGAGCAGGTGAAGGCCTCCATCACGGAAGCCGAGACGGAAGGCGAGAAGGCGTCCGACACCGTCGACCAGTACGTCAACCCGCCGACGCCGGCTCCCGCGGACGACTCCGGGTTCCGTTCGGCCACCATCGCGCTCGGCGTGCTCTTCTCTCTGGCGGTGGTGGCCATCGCCGGGCTGGCCATCTATGCACAGCGCCAGAAGTCGGGCGGACACATGAGCTAGGCGGCCTAACCCTCACCCATCATCAGATCGACATCAGGGGGCGACGAGGGCCGCCACATCGCTGATCCCGCCGCGGAACTGGTCATCAGGCGTACAGAGTTTGGTGACTCGGACTGACAGGGTCGAACCCAGGGTGCACATGTCGCCAATGAGTGCAGTACGTCGGGACTGGGGTGGGATGAGAGCTGCTCCAAACGGGTCTCGACGCCGGACGTGCAGGTCCTCGCGGCACTCCCGTCGGTTCCATTCCGACCCGAGCGGCCGCGGTGACGGTGCAGCGTCCAGGGTGACCGTCCAGGGCGCGATGTGCTTTCCTGATTCGCCGAGAATACTGTGATGCGTCTGCGCCGGTTGATTGCTTTGAAAATATGTGTTGCAACTGCACCAAGTGTCGCTGCCAGCTTGAATGAATGTTTGTGATAACATTTAAATAAATTATTCAAAAAAGTACTGACTGTGAGCTGAGATGAGCTGAAAATAAGAAAACAGACAGCCAGGCATTATAAGCCAACAACAAGGGGTCCCACAATGTATCACCTATGTGTGTGTCATAGAAAACGCCATCCTTGTCCATCAAAAACTAACTATTCGTTCAGAGAGTAGTTATTCTGAATAACAGAAGCCTTGAAGTCTAAGTAATATTGCATTTAGCATTTAATCGATATAACCAAGCGATACTCAAACGACCCTGCTATCTCCGGAAGGAATGTGATTAATCAATTCATCATACACCTTTCAATAGTTCAATAGTTTCAATAGTTAGGACAAATAGTTATCAGAGCGAACAGCTAGAGGCGGATTGTATTGGAAGTCGCGACTTAACTGGCTCATTGTCTAATGTCTATTACGATTGGCCTTGGTTAATCGCATATGACGCCCCGGACGGGAATACAAGACGCGTTCCGTATACGAGTTGGCCGCCGCCTGCGGGTCGACTGTGCCGCGCGACAGCAGTGTACTGCGGTACAGTCTACTACTCCTAGCGCTTTTCTATTTGTTGAGAGGCTATTGATCCTCTCTCTCTCTCGACATGGAGAGGCCATCGCAGAGCTATGGGATAATAGGATAGGGCGGAGACATTGGACTGTGCGGACCACCGACGTTGCACCGCGGCGGCAGAGACTGTCCCGGTGGGACGGAAATGTCCGGATTGGACAGTCCGCTCTGCCGCTCGAACGGTCGACCGGGAGAGGGTGTAGGACCTGTCCTCACCACCGCCTCTCTGGTGGCGGTCTTCCAGGACAGCAAGGAAAGCGTGGGGGCCGGGGGGGTTCGAGTGGATTCACAAGGACGGATGTAACCCTCCTATCGCCGGAGTGGCGGACGCCGGGCCGGGCCGGGACGGAAGGTGCGGTCAGATTCGTGTGGGCTGCCTGTTATCGCTAGTCCTTCCAGGCCTGCTGTGATAGTGTTTGTTTGCATGACCGTTTTGAAAACGTCACTACTTTGGAAAAGTTCGCCATAGGATTTCAGAGGGCGAGTAAAAATACAAGTATTGATAACATAAAAGGATCGAGCACTTCCGAAACAAGTGTGTAGGATTTAAAAAACAGATTAGCGTTAATTAGTACAACTTTTTGCGTTGTTCGATGGCCAAATGGCAAAACCTATTCGTTCGATCTGCGTATAGGTGGCGCCAGTGAGAGGCATTCCGGCAAAACCTTCAGCATATGGGCAAAACGGAATGCTGATCCCACTCCACAGAGTCAGTCGGTAAAACATTCGCTATTCGCCATAACTGATTGAACTGGGGCAAAACCTTTGACGATTTGGATAAATGCTTTATGCTGTTAACAGAAGGATCCTGTGTTTCCACAAATCCAGCTGTTCAAACTCATCAATCAATCATCAATCATCAATCATCAATCATCAATCATCAATCAATGAATTCATTTTACTTCATCATCAATGACTTCATTTTACTTAACAATGCTACCAATGGCACTACAAAAGGTGCGAAAAAATACACGAAGGTGTGACAACACCACGCACTTAAACTCAAACTGGAGCGAATACGTTACTCATTTCAAGTTCAGTAAAATACGCATGGCTGGTCATCAATTAAGAACGACGCCAAATGCGAATAGAGAGGGTTTGTCAACTCGAGATAGTTGAGTACTGTGCGAACAAAGTCAACAAATGGGTAACTAGCAGCCCCGAAACCCTTGAGCAACATCAGGGTAACCGGTTAAGTCGCCTGTTCTTTAATCTAAAAGTCAAAGGTGGTGATAAAGTTGTAACAAACTATCAAAAGATAAAAAGGTAAAGATATCAATAACAATCAGAAGTAGGTAATGAGAAGGTAAAAAGTAGTTACATATATAAGATTACGAGGGCAGAGAAGTGCAGTTTGTTTGATGATCACTCAGTAGCATCACGGCCACAACCCGCTGGCGCTCCTAGATAGACATATATGATAGCGTACATATCCGGCCAATCCGTAGCACCCGTTTCGATGATCACTTTCCCACTGGTGGGCCATCCAAACCCATCCGTCTGTCTATCTAATCACGCTCTTCAGTTCGACTCTAATGGACGATTAGGGGACCACATCCGGCGCGGCAGCCGGTGCCACCGTCAGTTGCGCTCGTCGGTCGCCGGCTCCCGGTCAGCTGGATCCGCCGCCGTCGCCCGGGTCATACACAGCTCACCGAGAGGCCACCGCTCGGGTCACGATGGTTTCCGCAGGACGCCGCCGGCCCTGGCTGGCTCTCATCCCGCTGGCCCTTCTGCTGCACGCAGGTGAGTTGGAAAAAAAAAACACAGGAAAACTACTTATCCTTGTTAGTCGACAATGAGGACACGACGGCCGGACGTTCGGCGAAAGGAGTGTAAGTTGTAACTGCAAACATAACAATGACGCGGTGTTCGGGATAGTACAAATATTAAAATATGAAGGTTAAAATCTGCTCTCACCGTACCGTTATTATCACCGCAGAGATTAAATAGGTTTGATTTAAGCACGGAGACAGCTGCAATCAGCTACTCTTTATGGCGCATATGCGTTAAAACAAATTTTAACTACGAGTCCCCCCCCCCCCGAAAAAAATATAGAGTTCATTTCGGTAGTTCGAACGGGTTATTTGCTAAGTTGGGCTACCGACGCTTATCAAGATCTTATCTCTTTAGTCTGCTAATTCTTATGCAAGATCGATTCAATGCAACCAGAGTCAACCATTGAAGAAAGCTAATAATAAAAAATAAAAGCTGAAGCCTCGAAGACAGACCAATCGAGGGACGGCTGGCAGCTCAGTAAATCGAGTCCCGATAGTGGTTGTTACAAGACCAATTGCACAATAGCGCCGTCAAGTAGTCAGCATGGGAGCGTAGGAGCTAGGAACGTACTCAGTGGGCCCCCGTTATCAATCACATTGGGACCAAAACTCCACTAAACGAATGAGACAGGTGGAGTGCAAAGGCATTGGCGAGCTCCTCCCTTTGGCACCCTTTAGAAACTGAAGAAACTTACCTACAAAATAAAAACATGGAAAGAAAGAACACATCCTTCTATTGTTGAAAAGTGAGAACACACATAAATATTTACGATACTTTTACACAAAACATTCATAATCTACACCCAACCACACAGTGAGTCAGGTAAGGTTATTTTACATTAGGTAAGGTTACGTCAGGTTAGAATAGGTTTTGTTAGTTCTGCTTGAAGTGTACCTGATTTTTGGCATTGAATGATTGTATGAGCAATTTTCTAGATTGACATGGTTTCTGACAACATGGTGTGGCTCTTATTCAATTTTGAGTCTAGGGTGCAAAAGTGGAATACCACTAAGTTATTCATTAGTACAACATATGCGGTAGGTGGACCGTGGATACATACATAAATAAAAACAAGGAAAATAAGAAATCGTGTTATTTCCCAGGCTTCCCCGGCACGATCTATCAAGAAGTCCTATTATCGATGGATGCGACTGATTGATGATGATGATTTGGAGTGAAGGGGCGCACCAGCTGCGAGGCTATATCGCGCCCATTTCTTATTTGACTTCCTCAGTGTCGGGCGTTAAAAATCACCTGAAGGCCGGAGGCCGCAATAAACGAAAAGAGGCGAGAAGAGTCAAGCAAAAAGGACTCGTCACCTAAGACTGCTCTCAAAGAAAGTTGGGCTCCGCGCAGGCCCAGAAACTTCAGCCGCTCAGCTTCCAGTCTTGGACACTCCAGAAAAACGTGTCGGACGGAAAGTCTGTCGCCACATCTCGCACAAACAGGTCTTGGGCCGACGCCAATAAGGTGTCCATGGGTACCGAAAGTGTGTCCTGTGCGAAGCCGACAGAGGATGACCTCCTCTCGACGCGACTTGCGTGACGCAGACAGCCAGGTTGCCAAACCCGGTTTGATGCGTAGCAGCTTGTTTGTCTGACATTTGCTCCAAGCCTCCTGCCACTTTCCGCGGAAGAATGAGCTCACCGTAGGGAAAAAGTCCCTGGCCGGTAGAGGGAACCGGCGGGAGCAGGGCTGCCGCGCCGCATGGTTCGCAGCACGGTCCGCCCGCTCATTGCCAGCTATACCAACATGGCTGGGAATCCAGCAAAAAGTCACTGAGGTACCCTCTCGGTCGAGAGCCGTCAAACGGAGAAGAATCTCCTGTACGAGGGGGTCAAGTGGATAGAATTGTGTCAAGGACTGGAGTCCGCTCAATGAGTCGGAGAGGACAAGATATGACCGAGCGGGATGAATCTGGATAAAACATAGAAGTTTGAGGACGGCGACCAATTCGCAGGTAAAAACGGATGCATGTTTAGATAAAGTAAAACATCGCACAGCGTCGCCGCAGACGAAGGCACAGCCAGCACCGAGGTCCGACTTGGACCCATCGGTGTATGCCACGGCATGGCCTGAATATGATTCAATATGTTCCAATGCCTTCGCCTTGAAGGCCAGAGGCAGAATTTGGTCTTTCCGTGTGCCTGATAGGGTTAGGTCCACAGAGGGGACAGATAACCTCCAAGGCGGTTCAGGCAGGATAACAACTCGCATGATGTCCCGAGTGCTTAGGCCACAATCTCGGAGGAGATCGGCCGTTCGGGTGCAGAAAACTCGAGAGCGGCTCCTCTCGTCGCCATCAAAGACTGCTAAGAGCGACCTGGAGAAAGCCGGTCCGTGAGCAGGATGGGAAGGGAACTGACGAAGTTTGATGGCGTATCGCATGCCCAACATCTGCCTTCGTAAGGCCAGAGGGGGCTCGTTCGCCTCAGCTAACAAGCTGACGACAGGAGTAGTTCGGAAAGCACCAGTCGCAATGCGAATCGCTGCGTGGTGGACAGTGTCAAGGATAAGCTTGGATGAGGATGCAGCGTTGTCATAGATAAAAGATCCATAGTCCAGACGGGACCGCACCAGAGACCGATAAAGAAGGAGTAGCGTACTACGGTCAGCGCCGTAGGACATGCGAGCGACACACTTCAGAATGTCAAGAGCTTTAAGACATCTGTCACGGAGACACTTTATGTGACTTCGGTAAGTGAGTCGACAGTCAAGAGTCATGCCAAGGAACTTGGCCTCCGCAACCACTGGTATGGCTTCACGGTAGAGCCTCACCACCATGGGTGCAGTGGGGCGACGCTTACGGGAAAACTGCATGCCTACCGTCTTTGCAGAGGAGAACCGGAAGCCGTTCTCCTTGCCCCATGCCTCCACTCGAGCAACTGCCATCTGCAGCTGTCGCTCCATTGATCGAGTCGACGCCGCACTGCACCAAATAGCGAAATCATCGACGTAAAGAGCGCGGCCGATGGCTGGAGAGAGGACCTTTTCAATGTCGTTGATCATGACACCAAAAAGCGTCACGCTGAGCACACCGCCTTGTGGGACTCCATTAATCTGGGCGAACCGCTCAGATAACTGGTTGCCCACACGAACACGGAAGAAACGATCACCAAGAAAACTGCTTAGAAAATGACCCATCGTGCCTCGAATGCCTAGCTTATGCAGCTTCTGTAAGATACCGAATCGCCAAGTGGTATCATACGCTGCTTCAATGTCGAAGAACAAGGCGCCTACTTGACGACCTTGTTTAAAATTCGAGCGGACAACTGAGTCAAGAGTAAGAACGTGGTCGACAGTACTCCGGTGCTTTCTAAAACCACACTGAGAATTGGCAAGAAGTCCGTGCCGCTCCAGATGCCAGGTAAGTCGGATATTCACCAGCTTTTCCAACAGCTTTCCAACGGCGGATGTGAGCGCAATTGGGCGGTAGTGCAGAGGGTCCAAACCGCTCTTCCCTGCTTTTAGAACAGGGATGACAACTGCCTCCCGCCAGGAGTTTGGGTAAACACCCGTCATCCATAGGAGGTTGAACAGCTGAAGGAGAGCATCCAGAGCAACCGGAGGGAGATGGCGAAGCATCTCATTGTGGACAGAATCCGGGCCTTCTGCGACACATTTAAGACAGCTTATAGCTGACTTGAGCTCAACCATTGTAAAAGTATCGTTGTAGCTCAAAACGTCGGAGGTGCTAAAATTGACCCCAGAAGCTTCACAAGACGAGCGGTGCCTGACAAAGGATTCGTCGAGGGACTCATCACCACACCGCCGATAGAGGGCGCGGCCTATCTCCGAAGCAACGGCGTTTGGCTCCATGATGTCCCTTCCATCCACCTTCAGCACGGGTAAGGGTACAGAGGAGTGCCGGCCCGAGATGCGCTTTATGCGCGACCATACTTCGCCGATTGGAGTAAAACGATTAAGAGTGCTGACATATCGTTTCCAAGATAAGATCTTGGCCTCTTTGATAGTGCGCTTGGCAACCGCTCTGGCTCTCTTAAAAGCTATCATGTTGGCCGTGGAACTATTCCGCTGAAAGGCACGGTAGGCACGCTTTCGGGCACGAATTGCATCAGAGACTGATTGAGAGCTAACCAAACCGGTAAGCTCCTGACAATTCCTATTTCAGAAATCCCATCTCAGCGCTACGTCCACTGACGCTCTGTCACTCCGTTCCAGGCTCGGCGGCCCGTCTAAGCGCCGCTGCGCAGGACGACGAAGGGTTCGACATTCTCGCCGCCATCAAGGACGAGGTGGATACCATGAACACAAACCTGGATGAGCTCTCGGCAGCCATCGATAGTGCGATGACCACGACCGAGGCCCCGGCTCCAACGACCACCGGGCAGCCGTCACCCACTCCAGCGCCCACCACCCAACCACCGACCACCACAACCACAGAGGCGCCGACAAAACCGACGACGACGAAGGCACCGACAGAGGCACCGACAACCAGGACACCGACAACTACGGAGCCACCCACAACCACGGAGGCACCTACAACCACGCAGGCACCAACCACCACGGAGACACCCACAACCACGGAGGCACCTACAACCACGCAACCATCGACCACCACGGAGCCATCGACTACCACAGAGGCACCAACAACCACGGAGTCATCGACCACGAGTGTCACATCAACGACTGGAGGGGATGAAAATGGCACGAATCTTTCAGGTAATGAGGACGTTGACGTTTTACACAGGCAGATCAGAGATACTAAGCAGCGTGGACTATTGGTATCCAGACGTCTTCCCAGTCCCAAACTCAGCGACGTTCCTTGTAGTAGCTTTGCAGACATCCCAGCTACGCTGGACAAGGCACAGGAAGCGCTTGACCTGGTCGCCCAACAACAGTTCGCCAACACCACCCTGGAAAAACTGCAGGCCAGCAACACTGATCTCAACTTCACCACCTCCTGTGTCGAGCGTAAAGAAATCAAACCGGACGACAGCACGGCGATAAAGGAAGCCATCTCTGCGGCCGAGACGAGCGGCGAGGCGGCCTCTGACACCATCGACCACGCCAACCCGACGACGCCAACTCCTGAGGACGACTCCGGGTTCCGTTCGGCCACCATCGCGCTCGGCGTGCTCTTCTCTCTGGCGGTGGTGGCCATCGCCGGACTGGCCATCTATGCACAGCGCCAGAAGTCGGGCGGACACATGAGCTAGGCGGGCCAGAACCCAGCGCGTGGCTCCACCACCCCCACGGGCATCTAATCGGCCGACTCTCGGCTGTCTGGAGGGGCGCGGAAGGCGAGGTTCTCCTATCAAGAAACATTCGTAGAGTAATCCTTGCGGACTATCTCGCATTCAGCTTTGTATCGGCGAGACGCTTATTGTGCTTTGTACTGAGTGAGTGTAAGCGCAAGTCGGCTGTTTGACTCAGAGAGTGGGTCTCGTGTTTGTTGAAGCGTTGTTGACTTCCGCTCGTACTGTGCCTGCCCACCACAATCCCGCAAAGCGAGTGGTGTAAATTTACCATTACAATTGCCATAAAGCTTCAAAATATGAACAAATGATGTCAATAAATCAAACAGTTACACCATATGCACCTCCTACTAACTTCAACCCCGGTGCCCACACTCCGACTTTGGATCGCGGGGCGGCGTAGGACCCGTGCCATGTCTGCGCGCGGTACGGGGCGGGTCACCACCGCGGACTTATCAGCACCTATCGCATCATGTCGACACGATCAATACCTGCCCATATCGCGGGCGGCGAGCGGACCACCGGCAGCTGACTGGTCCTCCACGCCACCGCAAGACATGCGAGACAGGCGTGAAACCAGCTGACACACGCACTTAGTACTACTCCATGTTTAAATAGTCAGACCGTGCAATAATAAAAAACGTTTGTTAGTACCTAGGTCGCCCATGCATCGCAGCATTCATTCCCCCTGCGTTTGGCAAGTATGGGGAAACCGCTATCTTATCTGACAGGTCCGGCCTGATGGCCGTTAAACACTGCTGGAGGGTTGTGGGGGGAGGAAAGGCGAGAGGGGGAGAGGGAGGAGTGAAACAGAGAAACAGAGGCGCGGGACTTTGGAGGGAATGGAGGTTTGCCGGGGAAGAGAAACTTTAGTGAAAGGCTAGATGACGGATGGGAAATGGGGGATAGAAGGAAGGGAGTTGGAGAGTGTGAAGAAGGAGAGAGAAGAGAGGGAGAGAGGGAGAGGGAGAGAGAGGTAGATGAGAGAGAGGGAGAGAGAGAGGGTGAGAGAGAGAGAGAGAGAGAGAGAGAGAGAGAGAGAGAGAGAGAGAGAGAGAGAGAGAGAGAGAGAGAGAGAGAGAGAGAGAGAGAGAGAGAGAGAGAGATGGGAAGTGCTAATAAAGAAAATCAGAGAAAGATGAGGCAGAGGAACACACACCACGCCTTCGTTCAAGAAGTGCTTGGCTGTGGTATTCGAGGAACGGCTCAAACTTCTAGACAAGTGCCCTAGTTCGCGACGCGACCAGACAGGTGTGATTAACAACACCCATTGAGCAATACCATCTGATGCAATCAATGCCGCATTGCCAAAGTCATAAGATCAAGCCATCAAGTCATTACCAGCATCTTAATCCTGCGCTAAAGCCCATTGCGGAACCGAAGTACTTCAGTCTAGATGAGATGGTAGATTGGTGGCGTCACTTTACACAGAGAGCAAGGAGCTTGTCGTCTGAAGTGTGAGCAAAAGCGGCACCACTCCATAAACCACCACTCTTGGGATCCCCAAGACCCGATTTTTTACAGTTAAGTGTCTTATAGCAAACGTGGAGCATACGCTGTGGGTGGCCGCTTCAACTTGATGCAGCAAATATCCGTCCTCTTGTGCGAGTGCCAAGTATATAGTGTTTAATAGGGTTTGTTCCAGTCGCACTTCCTAACACCTCTAAACTCCTCTAAGAGTGCTTCCCTGTTGGCTGTTACAGTGGCAGCTTTAGCCCAGCCAAGGAGGGCCCTGCTCCAACCTCCTCTATCTTGCTCTTGGAGGAGTTTAGAGGTGCTAGGAAGTGCGACTGGAACAGACCCATAGCCACACGCTACAACTGGCAAACTGCCGTACGTTGGACTTGACAGCATTGACCGAAGTTACGCTACAGACATTCCGTAAATGCTGGATATTTTTCCGCATTTACGTCATCAGTGACATGAAGGTGCCCGGAATCTGATTGAGGCGAATAGGCATTTTCCAACATCGGTGCAATTTAGTGCACAAAATGCCTGCACCATGGATAACCAACATCAGGCTGGAGTGGGTGGGTGGGGGTCGGTGAAGCCACTCGCTAGGGGAGTGTTGGTGGTGTCCCGGTATGACTACAGAGCCTGAATGATGACCAGTGATCGCACAGGACAGTACCTGCATGGTGGATACAGAATCGCTAGAGAGGGGACCGTTGTTACCTGTCGATGGGTCAGGGGTCTCGAGCATTATCTGCACGGTGCGCGCAGGGTCGGAGGGGGTGGAAGGGTCAGTTAGGTCACGGGTCATGGACAGTACCTACCGGGGTCTGTCGGCGAGGGTCCGTTGGGGCCTGTCGAGTGTCCATGGGTCAGGGGTCACGGACAGTACCTGGGCCTGTCGGTGATGGACCGTTGGGGCCTGTCGGTTAGGTCACGGGTCACGGACAGTACCTGCACGATGCGCACGGGGTCGGTGAGCACGTCTCTCGCCAGCCGTTCGACGCGTTTCTTGAACGTGGCACTGAAGAGGAGGGTCTGCCGGTCGGGCCGCACGTGGTCGCAGATGGAGCGCACCTGTGGCTCTGGAGGACACACAGACACGGGGGCGCGTCAGCGGACACCGGGAAACGTACCGGTCACTTCCCGGGACACACCAGACACCAGACACGTCGTACAGCACGTCGGACAGCACGTAGTCTTATCAAATATAGGGCTAAAGTGTGTTACCTACCTTATGGCTATGATTAATTGTAGGGTTGCAATGCTCTAGCTTACGGTTATGATCAGGGATGCGGAGCCGTGGAAATTTCAGACGGCTCCGGCTCCGGCTCCGGCTCCGGAGAAAAAAATCGGCTCCGGCTCCGGCTCCGGCTCCGGGTGAAATGTTATGGCGGCTCCGGCTCCGGCTCCGGCTCCGAGTAAAATGGTCCGGCTCCGGCGGCTCCGGCTCCGGCGGCTCCGGCTCCGACTCAGTACATCCCCTACGCAATCAATTAAAGGGACCCTCCCACCTTCAAAAAAGTTAATGAATTGGCATGAAAGTGATGTCGCTCGGTTCAGAAAGAGCAAAAACGAATATCTACCAAATTTCATCGAAAAATATTCACCGGTTTTCAAGATATTAGACTTTTACTTTTGTTTACTTTTTGGGATCTCCGCTGTTCCTAGCGACTTTATTTGAAAGTGCGGCATTTGTTGCGCGCAAAGCAGCATATACCACCGCGTGCTACAAAACGTTTTAGTCAAACATTTAACGGACGTTCGAAAGCCTGATGACGTCATCAGATTCCCGTAATGGTTAAGAGATAGGGACCACGCTGGTCCCACCCTGCAAGTAAAGGGAAGAAATTTCGTGAACACCATAAAGCTGTGGGGGTTGCGACCAGGATAAATGGTGGTTTCTGAGCCTGGCCGCAAACTTGGCTATCTCAACTCAAAACTAATGTTAAGGTGGGAGGGTCCCTTTAAATACGGGTGGAAGAAAAATTGGATTGGTTATACGCGTTACTCTTTGCCATGACCGGCTCACCGCGTCCCCGCGCAAACGCACCTCGGAGAGAACTGGCAGAACAAAGGGCTAGGAAGCGATGGCATTGGAAACGCAGTCGCCGCGAATCGGAGTTCAGTGAACCATCGTAAGCTGACACCCGTCTCGGCTGCATTGGGGGGGGGGGGGGGATGAGACGGTGCTGGGAGTCGCAGTCCACTGCACTGGTTTGAAAACAATGGCCGTCACCTGATGACTGGTCCTCATGTTCTGGGGATGCAGTAGACGTGGGGGGGGGGGGGAAGAGCAAACAGGAAGTTGTTTGCGTACTGTGGGATACTGGGGATATTCGGATTTTTTCATTCACTTGATGGCCCATGACGTAAGTACCATATGTTTTACTGCCTTGTACTGTCAAACCGAACTAGGTCAATTATTTTTTTTTCATCTTCAAAAAATAAAAAGGAGCCGGAGTCGCCCCCTTTTTTGGCGGCTCCGGCTCCGGCTCCGGCTCCGGGCTATATTGTTTCACGGCTCCGGCTCCGGCTCCGGCTCCGGGCAAAATATGCCGGCTCCGGCGGCTCCGGCTCCGACTCCGGCTCCGGCTCCGCATCCCTGGTTATGATTAAATGCAGGGTTATGATTATGGGATATGATCCAAGGGTTATGATTAAAGGTAAAGAGCAAAGTATTCACATTGAAGTGATTTCCTGTGACGCATTAACCCGCGAGTTGCTGGGGGGGGGCGTTAAACGCCCTCACTTTTTTCGCCGGGCCATAGCATAAAAACGGCGCGCCGCAGGCGCGCCAAATTTTGGGTACCTGTAGAGAATTGATTGAAGTTTATTGTGACAAAGTTTCAAAAATATCGGTCGGAAAATTTTTGAGATATCGAGGTTTTAGTGACGTCATGATTTCTGAGTTTTCGACCAAAAACGGCATATGTTCAAAAAATCATATAAAATCACAGAATAGACATACAGACATGCCGTAAACGCCATTAGACTGCCAATACCATGGTCAATCAAATGGTTATCTTCGATTATTGATTATCGTTCCGCATTTTCAATAATCTTGAACTGAATCTTGGCAATTTTTCGTGACTACTTCACGACCATGATACATGAAGTTCTTAAATTGAACTTTTTGAGCCAAACACGTACACATATGATAAAATGAATGTCACCATCGTGTTCTACGTCCCAAATTACATATAAAACATGTGTCACAGGCTGCGAATATCAGTTTTGATTTTCGGGGATATGTGCCTACCCGGTTGACCTGACCTTGACCCTGACCTATGCTTGACTGACCCCTACATGGAGCTGACACTCTTGTAGGCCTTATAAGATGGATTGTGCACCGTTTTGACAGAGTTTATGGCGAGAGGCGCCCATTGCGAAGTCCTGAAGTCCATGCTACTGAAAGCCCGATTTCAGGTGTTTGACCTGACCTTGACCCGACCTGTGACCTCAAAATTCAACTTTAAAGTACTCATCTGAAGTGTCTCGTCGCGCTCTTTCGTTTGCCGCCTCGTGCGTTTCGCTGCGCCTATTGGTTCTCGAGTTATCGGCTGGGGGCGTTTAACGCCCCCCCCCCCCCCCCCCCAGCAAACGGTGGGTGGCGAAATACCCCAGCAACTGCCGGGTTAAAGTACAGCCCACTGCTAAAGTAATGTGCGGTTTTACCAATCTCAACGGATGGCTTTGACTGTCGATTTTTTAAAGGTAGTGTGCCACCTTTGAAAGATTTCCCATTTTATTTTTCCTAGGATAAGAAGCTTCTGTTTTTACCTAATATCGCAAAAAAAAAAATCAAAAATGGGCCTGGAATAGTGCCTTTTTCGCCTAAAAGTTTATCGGTTTTTCGATATGTATAACAACTGTAGTGGGCTGACCTGCAAACAGGCGTCGGCCACAATCGCGAATGCGGCACACATGTGACAATAAGCAAAGGTCATTATAGAGTTACGAAGTACGGGAATGAGTTATCAGCTGTCTAATCGTAGACAACACAATGTCGAGCCTTAAACTGTAAGCCTGTATTGGTATTGTTTCTTTTATTTGGCTGTCGAACATTATTTATGGTTTGAAATATGATTTTATGTAAAATAATTGATACGAAAAAGCCGTCTCTTAAGTTATGACCCCATTTCACCACACGCAAGTGGCAGAAATGACAATGATCAGCTGACGCATTTTTCTTGGCCGAAGTCAGAGCGTGCGGCCCGACGCACCACCACCGCACCACAAAGTATGAGCAGAAGCCGCGCCCAAAGCCAGGGCCCCGGTAACGTGAGGTAGCCGAGTCGGGGCAGCGTGCGCTGACCCAAGCCGGGGCCGCAGCTTTGGGCGCGGTCTACCGCATCCCCGCGGGCAGCCCCGGGCTATCACATGACACCGGGAGGACGTGCGGCCCCGGCTTGGGTCAGCGCACGCTGCCCCGACTCGGCTACCTCACGTTACCGGGGCCCTGGCTTTGGGCGCGGTCTACCGCACCACCTAACAGGCGTGTTCGAAACCGCAGGAGATGATGATGAACGGGTTTATCGAAACTTGATTGGATGAGCCTATCGGTAATAGCGATTTCAGTGTGTGCATTTATTGTTCATAGTGGTGTGAAATGTGGTTGGGGTACGACCGACAACCCGTCGGGGCGAATTTCGCACTGGGGTACTCAAAATTTGAAGAATTTAAGACGTTTCCATGAGTTTTGAAGGTATGGATAAGTTCTAAAAATCCGGATCTCCTTATCTGGGCCATTAACTCCATACGGTCCAGGAAAGCTGGCACACTACCTTTAATGCGGAGTGATCGAAAAGAAGACGTCAATAGATACAGTTGCAGCTGCAGGGGTAGCGATACAGGTTAGCTACATTCAAAGTTTCATTGTGGTCGGGCTAATCATTCCTAAGCTTCAGAAGCAGAACATACCCGGAACTGAAACCGCACATTACTTATGATGTGGACTGTACCTACAATCAGCATCTGATCCTCTACTCCTATGACACGGCACTAGGAGATACAGGTCCTCGAGTGTTCTCTCCAATGAGATCAGCGTCTTATTCCAAGTGACCGGTGTAGTTCCCCGCCGCCCAGAGGATACCGATACAGTCAGGTTTATCTGAGACCACACCTTGATGTCAGGGATAGCATGAGAAGCACGCACTTGAGACCACACCTGGGGGGGGGGGGGGGGGCAGAGGTCGTGATGGGGGCGGAAGCGCTCTCTCATTTGACACCGGGGAAATGGCACAATTGTAAGGTTACCTCAAACCCCATCTGCCAGGCTCGAGCAATCCGCAGCCATTACTAAATCGTCCTTCGATCAATTTTCAACCATAAAGAGCACCTTCGAGCTCAAGCTCAGCCTCGGCCAGAACTGCCAGCCTGCAAAAAAAAAATATATTGAAAAGCTTCGTAAGATGGGATCGTGCCTAACGCCTGAGATAAAGAATCTGGCCGACTTTCTGGCTGAAACCTGGCAATTCTGCCATAACAGCATTACTACTGTCATTACTACTACTAATTTACTACTAATTTTGGAGGTCTCCAAAATTTGGAGGAACATTTAATGTTCTGAAAAGGTTATCCCTAAAAGTGAGCCTAAGATGAAACAAACCATATAACGCAAATCCCAATGCAACCACAGAGCCTACAACTCTGTGACCTTTCGCCTTGACCTTAGGCTGATGTCTGCCAGACCTTACACACTCAACATCAGCATTACAGCGATCAGTGCCAGCTCACTGGCGCCAGGGAATGCGGAATCGGTGAGCGGCCGCCGTCATAGCCGTGTGTGCTATAATCGCCCTCCTCACGACGTGGGCGGCGGGCCCTATCACTGCGCGGCCGGTCCGGCGGCCGAACGAGCGGTGTGAATCGCGCACCTGAGCGGTCACAGAGGCGCCGCGCCGGTCGATAGTCGCTGTGGGTGGCACATACCGCCGACATCGGCACCGCACACGGTGTAAATCTGAATATACCATACCCTGTATGTAATACAGCAATATGTTGTACAGCGGTACCCTGTATGACAGCGGATCACTGGGCACGGCGAAATCCAGCGAAAAGCAGCGACAACCATGACGGAAATGTCGAACAGTGTGAAACAAATGTTCGGTGGACACAAAGCCAGGAAATCACAGTCGTATGGTCGTTAAATTCATCGTACAGTCAGCATTGTATACGTTAATAATATTGACCCTGACCCCTGCCAGGGGTCAGAATCTGTCATCCATTGCTTTGGGTACGTGTGCACCGAACAGACTCGTCATTTCAGGACAGAATGATCATCTCTAGTATATCAACGAGCGGTGTTTCGGGTTTCCACTGCTTATCATTATCGGGGCTGCGGCCGAACGCGACATACGCTATAAAGATATCTCGACCAATTCGCGAAAGGACTTAACTGGTACCTGACATCTCACCTGACTCACAGAGCCATCCTCCGGGACGAGATATCGGCACATTGCGCAATAAAACTGACTCCGTGACAATGCCACTCATCTGTGGCACTTGCAACAAAGAACAATTTCGCGGATATTGACACCACCGAAGCAAGTGAAGTGATGCTACTCAACGCCTGCTAAGAAATAATAATTCCGAGTTAAAGCCGGCTTGAAATATCTTCCTTTTCCACACCACTCCTTCCACCCTATAATTAAATAAATGAGAAAGTCGCATCTGCGAAATCTAACTATTGCGACCTTATCCGGAAATGCGCTGTCTCAGACTCCTGTTTCCTCATAACCCACTGTTATCCCCACTTCCCATTTAATCAGGACTTTCAAAGTGTTCTTTTAACCGCGTGTCGACCGCGTCACTGCGTGCTGTTACTCTGTGCAGCCGTATCCGTGTTTCTCATTTTTTGTATTGTCTTCCTACCCCATCGCCATGCCTAAATTTTCATCTCTGTGTCTGCAGTAAACCCGTTTCCGTCTCCGTGTCCCCGCACCCCGTCTCCGTGCCTCCGTCTGTCTCTGTGCTTCTGTATCCCCTCTCCCTGTCTTCTGTACCCACATTACCATGTCCCCCTACCCTCGATCAGTCTCCGTGCCCGACTGCGATTACCACTGCCTCCTTTCCACCGTATCATTGCGGCGGCGTCCGCCCTATGTAAACGGTGTACCGAGATGGCAGACCACGATACCGGCTATCTGTCCTCGTGATCACCTGATAGTACCCGCATCGCCACACCCAACCCCGCCCTATTCCCACATCCCCCCTCGGCCCAATTCTGTCCCTAGACTACCCCAGCTCACCCTGACCCTCGTCCTACCCAATGCCAGTACCCAATCAACATGTCACGCCCCTGTAAGAGCGCAATGCACCAACGGAAAGATGGTCCGCAGAGCAGGTGGAAACAATTAACATTTTGCTCGAAACACGTCAAAGCAGTAAACCTCGGATAATCTCACTTATCCTTGATCATGGCTGATCATCTGTGATGCATTTGTGGGCGCTGATGGCCTCACATGACCGTAACCTCGAAAGCCTTAACCCTCGCCCATGTAGGGGGGGGTTGGTGCAACCCCCCCCCCCCCTGAGGTTTTTCGGAAATAGTGCAAAAACGGCGGCGCGCAGCGCCGCCAAATTTTGGGTACCTTATGGGGCAAACCTTGCGCATCTTTTGATAAAAAAAAAAATTTGACCGGGTCATGTCAGGTCACGGAGTTATGACGTCACAAAGGGAACAGCCTCCGGCCGGATTTTCACAAACTGAGTGCCAACGCCCGAGGTTTCCTGCCGGTGGTACGGACATTGGTTGATGGATCGTGATGAAACTTCCCATGCATGTTGGGGCAAGTATTGGCTATCATATGGTATAAGAAGCTTGACCGGGTCAGGTCAGGTCACGGAGCTATGACGTCACAAGAGGAACAGCGTCCGGTACTATTTTTGAAAAGCGCCCGAACCACTATTTTGCTAATTCTTGTCACCTCAATGGGAATATGCAGCAATATTAGCTTCTATAGGGAGCAAATGGACCTTCCAAATCCAAAAATACAATCAGATTTCAAAAATTTAAATTTTGATTTTTCGAATTTCTGCCGCCGACTGTGACCTTGCCGACTTCCGGCGCTCCCAACGCGCCATTTTTAGAGCTAGGGAAACGAAATACATACCAAACGATAGAGAATTGATCAAGGAACACGATAGTGAAGGTTTCAAGTCGATATCTCCCACCGTTTTGCCGCAATCGCCGCGGAAAGTTGAAAAAAAGTCTATTTTTCCGAAAATTTGACCTTTGACCGGTCAAAAGTAGGTCAAATGTTGACCTAGGACCAAAAAATATACCACCAATCGCGAGATCTCGGCGAGAGCAATCCGTTGGTCTTTTCCGCTAAGCTTTACGACGCTCCGTTTTCAAACGCCAAGGGGGGGGGGGGGGTCGCACCAACCCCCCCCCTGCATGGGCGAAGGTGGCAGATCGCCGTTTACGGGCGAGGGTTAAACGATCTCAATGAACGCCATTGATGCATCTTGCTGTAGGCAGATTGCAGAAACATGCCTACACTAAGAGGCAGGGGAACTTACCCATATCACAAAACCCGCCGATTTGAGCCATTCATATTTCATAATTCTGACATATGACCCCATATCTCGTTGACATGACCTGATCCGACAACAGAACACCAGGCTATTTCTCTTCATATAAGCAAAACTTACCCAACATTTTAGTCCTATCCATTTACACCCTCAATAATTATTGGGGAAACAAGTTAAAATTGTTAGGGAATTACTTTATATAGTTAAGTTTTACGAGAGTTTTATAAACACTTGAACACTTTGGGGGATTTTCATGGTGATGAAGGTTGGACTAGATATTGATCAACCCTTAGATATTATATGGTAGATTAGTGAGGGTTAATGAACCTGAAAACATATCCAAATTAGATAATTAGCATATGTATAATTGCACTTTACAGTCATTACGAATTCAAAGCTGCAACAGCAGCTGCTTCCGATTTGAAGAGCAGGATTTTACATAATAAAACCTTGCACATATCACCATAAAACTTATCAACTTTAAAAGGCTAAATTCACTTAATCAGCAGTGCAACAGCGTCATGACGATAAAAAGCCACACAAGATCACTATTCAAACCATAGTGACCCCATTTTTTGCGTTCAGCAATCAGCAGGATCTGGTGCGGGCTCTCCATTTTATCAGAGCTGCTCCTCAACACACCCATAACTCTGTGACTGAGTCATTAAACGCCAGCGAGCGACCATTGAGCTCTCCGGGTACACTGTTGCAACACAGGCCACTCGAGGCGGTCTCTCGGCACACGTCATATCACAGGTCGGTGTGAGCAAACATCCTTCTAACGGCACGTGCAGAGGAGAGCACGATCCCCTCTTCTCCTCCCTCCAATCCTAGAGTTCGAGATGGCGAGGCGGACGCACACTAGACCTTTATCAGACTATTTTACCACTTCAACAGACATGCCATGGCGTATTGCGTGTCTCATTGCAAGCCTATGTAGTTAGTATCATAATTCAAAAGCACGATATCACATTTATCTGAACGGACTACTACTGCGAATGAGCTACTGATAACCACTTGCAGTTATACAGATGACCACGCATCTAGCTTTCTTTTAGTATACCGTATACAATTTATCCATACCATAACTGTATGGATAAATTGCATTGCATCCATACCATAGTGCATTGCATCTATGTAACTAAAATTGTAACTAGGCCCTCGCTATTCGATACAGCGCTTCCAAAGGGAGAAGTTCCGTTGTACTTAGCAGAGGCTGGAAAGGCCAAAGGTGGATGATGGGAGCCGAGAGCGTCAATCCTGCCACGCCCTAAACCATCCGTATTCCGTGGTCATTTCTCCGAGGTCCGTGTGAGCGACAGGTTCGGAGAGCGTCATCCTCATTTCGTCGGGAACGGACGGGGGGGGGGGTTATAAGGGTGTCGACTAATAGGTCTCGTTCATTAGTGACCACCAAGGGACGTGGGAAAGGAGTCAGGGAATATGGACAGAGAACGAACACTTCGTCTGACCTCCCGGGGTATGTCTAACAGAGATGAATGTAGCGATAGTCGGGGCGGTCTGTAACAATTACCCCGCTCGACACATTCTGGACCATGTGCAGATGTCTTATCCAAATAAATCCGGGATCGTTTAGCGGTGCGAGTGTCCCTCTTCTCCGATGAAGCCCTTACAGAGACGGAGCTCGACACTCCCTAACCCCCCCCCCCCCCCGTGATGCTCCTCAGACCGCTGATGCAGTCGTAGATACCTACTCCGATAAATCAGGCGGCGGTAGAGCAAATACGCCGATCGCCCTGCTATCGCTCCATCCCTATCCTTACCCTCCCCTCTCCAGGGCCGAACGACACAACGATTCCGTTTACTGCAGCTTGAGGGACTCAACTGGCTTACAGAAACTTCACAGATAACTGTACCCTGACAGATAAACCCAAGGTAGTGTTATGGACGACACACAACGGTTTCCTTCAGTTGCATCACTCGTATTGTGATAACGTGCCATTTAAATATTCAACACTTGAAATGTAGATTCTGTACCATGAAAGATCATAAGACAGCCATCATAAGAAAGCTTTCTTTCATTGGGTGCAAGAAGATGGATCGCACCGTAACATGCGAAACAAAAATATGTCATGCAAAAAGGGCTAATGTCAAAGCTTACATGTAATGTCATTTTAGGGCCAGATGTTTTAAACACCTCTCCTCCCAACTATCAGCGATGGATCAAAATTATTGTTAAATCTTTGCCAATGTCTGATTCTGTAGCGTGTCTAGCATTCTTAAAGGGACTCTCCCACCTTCAAAAAAGTTAATTAATTGGCATAAAAGTGATGTCGCTCGGTTCAGAAAGAGCAAAAACGAATATCTACCAAATATCACCGAAAATTGCACCGGTTTTCAAGATATTACATTTTAACTTTTGTTTAAGTACTTTTTGCGACCCCGCTGTTCCTGAAACGTCATTTGGAAGCAATAATTTGGCATCCTGAAAGTGCGGCAGATGTTGCGCGCAAACAGCATACAGGGTGATCCAAAAAAATTGGAACCCCTAACTCAAAATGTCTATAAGTCAGAAAATTTTCACTTTGTTGATAAATTGCAAACACCATTAGAAACAGCGTTCAATTCTCTATAAACCCAAGTTGATTGTACTTACTTATTATTATAAATATTGCCCTAGACATATGCCTATAAAATTTGTGTCACGAAACTCAGTGAAACGGTTTTGAACATACTATGCGCAAATCAGTGATTGACGGTTTGCTGTTCTGACCATGTCGCTTGTTGGAGGTTCATGAATAAAAATAGCTCATTCACGTGCTATTGTAGGGAAAGAAAAGACTGACGGCCTGCTGGGACCAGTTTCCCGGAGACTGCTGGCCCGCGCAGTCGGAGCTGTCCCCAAGCAATTGCAGGCCTGCGTGACGGCCCCCGGAGCTCGCGTTGAACACATGCTGTGATGAACAGCGGAAGCTAGGACGCGTGTATCTGTTCTACTGTGTGCTTCTGTGTTAATTTTTATGAAATAAAATTGAATTCGGATGTGGTGTTATTCGCAAAAAGACAACAGATAGAGTGCTAACGGATTTCAGCGCATTGTTAACATTTGGCGATTTCGTTTCACTCAGTTTTCTGACGTTCATTCCAAAAGCTAATAGTGTGCCAATGCTTTACAACATACATTCACCAATTTGACGTGATTTTATAGAGGATTAAATGCTCTTTCTAATGGTGTTCGCGATTTGTCAATAAAGTGAATACTTTCGGACTTAGAGACATTTTAAGTTAGGGGTTCCAAATTTTTTGGATCACCCTGTATACCACCAGTATAACGCCTTGTGGGGCGACTAACGGAGCGAGCGAGAGGGTGGGCCTTGCACGTGCGAAATTTCGAGGGGGTACCTCCAACTGACTTGTGCACAGCACCCTACTAACCGGTCTCTAGCGATGTGCCAAATTTGAGCACAATCGGCCCAGCCGTTCTCGAGATCTGGAAGCGGCACCCTGCACGTGCGCACGTGCAAAATGGGTCCCAACTGACATGTGCACGGCACCCTACTAACCGGTCCCTAACCACGTGCCAAATTTGAGCGCCATCGGTCCAGCCGTTCTCGAGATCTGGAATCGACCCCAGCACGTGCGCACGTGCAGCAGCACCCCAATTCTGGCACATGGATATGCATTGCCTAGTGAGTACCTACCTACATGCCAACTTTCAGCGCAATCGGCCAAGTAGTTACCGAGATATTGCAACAATTACAAAAGTGACACCTCTTCGTTTTGCACGTGGCACGTGCATAAGGGGTCACCCACATGCATCGGGAATAGTCCAATACTTGGTAGAAGGAATGAAGCTACCCTACAAAAATTACCGCGTGTAAATCGGTCAAGTGGTTGCTGAGATATAAGCGTCGCAGAATCGTGACCACGGCCGGCCGGCCGGCCGGCCGGCCGGCCGCTCATACTCACCAGTATAACGCCTTTTGTGGCGACTAACGGAGCGAGCGAGAGGGTGGGCCTTGCACGTGCGAAATTGCGAGGGGGTACCTCCAACTGACTTGTGCACGGCACCTTACTAACCGGTCTCTAGCGATGTGCCAAATTTGAGCACATCGGCCCAGCCGTTCTCGAGATCTGGAAGCGGCACCCTGCACGTGCGCACGTGCAAAATGGGTCCCAACTGACTTGTGCACGGCACCCTACTAACTGCTCCGTAACCGTGTACCAAATTTGAGCGCAATCGGTCCAGCCGTTCTCGAGATCTGGAAACGACCCCTGCACGTGCGCACGTGCAGCAGCACCCCAACTCTGGCACATGGATATGCATTGCCTAGTGGGTGCCTACCTACATGCCAACTCTCCGCGCAATCGGCCCAGTAGTTACCGAGATATTGCAACAATTACAAAAGTGACACCTCTTGGTTTTGCACGTGGCACGTGCATAAGGGGTCACCCACATGCATCGGGAATAGTGCAATACTTGGTACAAGGAATGAAGCTACCCTACAAAAATTACCGCATGTAAATCGGTCAAGTGGTTGCTGAGATATAAGCCTCGCAAAAGCGTGACCACGGCCGGCCGGCCGGCCGGCCGCTCATACTCAGAAATTTCCGTTAATCTAAGGAAAGACTACGCTCGCTTCGCTCGCTCCGTAATAAATTTCCGTTAATCAAAGGAAAGACTACGCTCGCTTCGCTCGCTCCGTAACCACTGTTTCACAAAGATGTTAGAAAAGGATTTTAAAATCGCTAGATCTGCGCAGACGTCACAAATTCAGAGGGGGCATTCATTTCAAATGCATTAGACTCTCTGAATCCAAAGTGCTGCAACTTTGAAACTAAATATCTCCGAATGAAAGCCTTTCTCGATGTTGTAAGTGCCCAAACTGGTAAGTGCAAGCCAGGGACCCTCAACTCGAACTAAAAACTAATGTTAAGGTGGGCTGGTCACTTTAAAATGCACACACTAATACCGAACAGCATTGATCATCAATGCTGCGTCAGCGTTTTTACAAAAGCTAAGCGAACTGCTAGCGCCTAGCGGTGTTCACCTTAGCAGGCTTCTGCGGTACTTCCAACGGTGCTTCTCAACCAGGTAGTAGACCAATCAGTGCGAAGTGTCATGAACTACCACATCTCCAGTAGTCTATGGAAGTGTGGATACTATTTGGTCAGTTTCTATTGCATTTTGTAGATAACATCGCCAGGAAATATAGCCAGGCAGAAAAAGCAGCACCAATTCCCGCAACAATTCAATGAATGGTCACTGATACCAAGCAAAACCATTTTCTTGAAGAAAAAAAAATATCTCTCGTAAAATTATTTTCATCGAATATAAGCCAATGTACAGGTCTCGCGGGTTTTAGCGGCAGGTTTTGCACCTATGAAATTTAGGATACTTCATGTTATATCTTCGTCGTCTTAAGCTTGTAAGTGTTGAAGATGCGATCGATTTGTTTGTTCACAAGCCTGCCATTATCGTATAAAATGGCTTTATCGTAGATTGATTAGTTTCTGAGACATAAGGGGAAATGTAAAAGGGCAAAACCTACCGCTTAATCTCGCGAGAGCCGTACTTGAGTTTCGACATAAGTGTGATGTCAAGAAAAGACATAAATGAGAGAAGATGAGAGCATAGCACTCATAAAACATGTTCACACCCAATCGAAAGGCACCGTCTGTTTATTGGAGCTTTTGGGCGCGCCGACTGCAAAGGTCAATTTGCACCAAAAGAAATGCCCCGTCATTCTGCCCACTTCGAGCGTTCGATATATCAAGTACCTACCGTATTGTATCGCCCTAACATTCCGTTACGCCTAAGAGCCAGCGATCTAGGAATGATCCGCAGCGATCTTTGCCGCCAGTAGCTCCTTAGATCACCGATAGTGTCACCAAAAATAGCGCCAAGGCTCGCCGTATGGGATCATCAGAGCATTCTACTTACCGAAGCCCATGTTGAACATTTTGTCGGCCTCGTCCATGACTAGGTAGGTGACGCGCAGCAGGTTGGTCGCCTTCATCTTGATCATGTCGATCATCCGACCTGGAGACGGTAGTGGGAGGCGTCAGTGGCCGCAGTGACGACCGCGACATCAAAGCGTCACTAAAACACAGAGGAATCTGCAGCTTCCGAACAGTTATACCGTCAAACACGGGAAAGTGGGTGGCTAAAGGGGACTTCGGTACCAAACACTTCTCGATCCCAGGTAGGGAATGAAGACATCTTACAAATATCTGTGAAGCAAAAAATAAGTAATCAAACACCAATCAAACCAAAACACCAAACAAACACCGCTCCTCAAAAATATTTGTAACACAGACATCCCTTACAAACCGGAATCATTCCCCATCAAAGCTTGGAGCTTATATGGTAGACTCTCCGTGCTTTCTAAGCCTAGCAGCTTTCCAGCGCAGAGCACTGGAAGTTCCCCGGTGACCGACCTGGCGTGGCGACGACAATCTCGGCGCCCGCCTCCAGTGCCTTGGACTGCTCCCACTTGGAGCCGCCGCCGTAGCAGCATACCACGTGGATGTTGTACACCTTGCCGAACCGCTTCGCTTCCGAGTAGATCTGAGGGAAAAAGGAAAGGGGTCAGTTCAAGTTCAGAACTAGATGAGTGTGGCATGGGATCAGCACGGTATCACTGCGAGGCAGGACGGGGTCGGCAAGGGGTTGACAGAGATAAATAGGGTCACTTCGTGTCAGCAGATAAAATCCACAGGAAGGTGTGTCTTTTACAATTGTTGCCTTATGTCTTTTGTAGTGTAGCATATCATAAATACAACATTTAACTATTTATAGTCACCGTGCATTTAACTACATTTCGTCACAGATAACACAATCACATTATATTATCTCACCTAAGTTTAATTAAACGTTGCGTCGCAACCCAAACCGAATACATGAAAATAAATGGAGAAGGAACAGGTCCAACTGTCTCGGTAATGCGCGACTCAAGGACGCCAACGATGTATCCTTGACCATTTTTTATCATTTAACTCAGCAACCGTTCGACCGAAATATGTTCATTATATTACAGGCAGTAGCAGGCTAGCATCGTGCATTCTCGCCAAAAAAAAAAAAAACTAAAGCGGTTGATACATTTTAAAAATACCTGTCCATGGTACCAAAGCTCATACAACAGAGAACTCCTAAATTGGCAGCACAGCGAAGATAAAAAAAAATAGATGATTACTGAAAGGAATGCGGGAACCAAAGACCAAGTAAGGTCACATCGGCATCCTGTCCACGTTGAAGGGTCGATGGTTGTGATTCCACTCCATATTTTGGCGCAGTAAAACCCTTGTAACACAACACTCGACAATCAGTTAGTGGCGGTTGGAGTATGAAAGCTCACTCTTCTCACAGCTATCGAGATGGCCGATTTGGGGGGAGTACCGGCAGTGGTCCTATCTGACCGAGCTCACTGTTCTATTTGCTCTAAGTTAACACGGTGTCAAGATACAGGGAAACGGGACTGGCTGAACAATGGAGGTCTTACAACAAGCAGAACGCAAAAAACGACGTTATTTGGCTTCAGATTACTCATAAATGTCTGAAACATGTCAGCAGAATCTGTCAGACTACGAATAACTAAAGATAGCTAGATTGTTCGTGTTGTATGTAGAACAATCACAATCGGAGCTTTGTTGGTGGGACAGCACTCCTTGCTTTTTCCTTTCCTACGTAGCCTAAAAAGCCTACAGCGAGATGATTTATTGGGAGGTATACGGTTTTAACAATGATTTCTGCATACCTATATCACGAAAATCGTACCCTTAGATTACCTAAGGTCATAACTCATGACACAACTCATAAGGTCAGATAAACTGTTATCACAAAAATGGCATATGTGACAGGTATCTGCTCCGCTCAGCAATTGATATGCAAATTATGTTTGATGGGAGTGGTAACACATAATGAAGAATGAATCTCAAATTTTGTCGGTAACCTGAATTCGAAAAAAACGTACCTTTGCAAGCTCATTAATGGGTTTATTGTTTGGCATCTGACTCATAAAATACAATACTTCGATCCACATGCCTACGAGTGTGGTGCCTCAAAGTCACAAAGCATCAATCGCCGCTCGAAGCAGCTCTTTCATCATTTGTTAGCGTCATAGAATATGTTGTGAATGTGATCAACGAACAGTGTTCCGATGACAGGCCATCAAGCCATCGGTGATTGTGTCAATGATAAAGATGACGTAATACAAGATCATGACACATTTGCTGACAGATACCGATAGCTGCTCAATACTGTACATACAGCATCAGTGGGTGTTTCCGTCTGAATCCGTGAATCCGTTTCGTTCGTGCGTGCGTCTTCAGTGACGGGAATGATTTGCCACAAAATATGACCAATTTTCCTGGCAAATCTCCGTCCGAACTCTATCGTCACTCTGAGTTGATCTTTTCTCCACGGCTATCACATTTACGGCTCTTCCCAAATCCCATATGACGGAGCTCCCTGCCGGTTTATGGCTAAATTACTGCCAGGGTCGCGGCCGGTGACATGTTTTGGCGACCGCACTGAGCCCGGCTTCGCACCCGGGTGGCACGGACTCTGATATCGGTACAGGACTGATAGGGACGGGCGCCGCGGCGACCCTGCCCCGACCAGGCCCCGGTCCGTGAATCAGCAGAGTACAGCGTGCTGGGACAAGGGGAAAGAGCGCCAGACCGAGACACGGGGAATAAACCAGTAAAATCTCACGGAAGGGGTTAAGTAGCGTGTCACTAAAACGTTTGTATGTATACGCCAAAAGATTACGCCACGATCCAGCTTCGGCCGTGTCAGCAGCCGTGTTTAGCGTTAATACAGCCTGTGTCCAACTCAGCTGCTTTAGGTAGGTTCATCGCACGAGGTAGAATGCATTTGAGTAAGCGTCATAAATGACCTATCCAAATGGACCACTTCATGCATACTATAGACTTCAAAGACATAGCCGCAGAAACATAACACAAAACATAACTATGACAGATCGATATGACGGGTGGAAAACCTGCCATTGCTACCTTAGAGTTCTGAATCTGAAGTAGCATAATGTTTCAGAAGGATGCAGAGGAAGGATGCGATTCAGTAAGAAAACACGCCTAATGTTTTCCCTCTTAAAACACGTCATCCAATTAACGTCATCCGCTATAACTGACGTCAAAACAAAACGATGACAAAAGCCGGTCAGAGAAAAGCAATATCAGGCACGTCATAGCCTACGCAATACTTCCTTTCAGAGGTACTTAACTGGGAGATCCACAGACCTACGTCACGGATTTGAGCGTACACCAGAAGTCTCGAGTGGTCGGACAACGTGCGAGGGCGTCTGACCTACGATGTCGCTATATGACGCGTCATCTCGCGCCGCTCAATATTATCGGTATACTTAATCTTCATTCGTCATACGCAAGATCTTCAAACGTCTGCGTGGCAGATAAAAACTGTCGAGTGGAGCAATCACGAGACGCTGAAATGACGTGACATAAGTGAGCTTTGATTTGAAGCTCGATGAGAGACTTATGAAACAATTTAGCAATTGAGGATGGCACCCCAATATTAATTTCAGACGCCCTTGCATAAAACACAGCCTCTTGAGGTTTCGAGTTCACACTCAAACTTGTTGCGTAAGTATGTGGTGTCTCCTAGACGTTTGGGCAGCGTTGATACACTACATAACACGGCGGGTCAATGAGATGCCGTGGTGACATACCCTCAATCCTTCATACTATTCTACTATGCAATCTTCTGCCCCAGATCACAGGTGCTTCCACAAAGCCTCATCATACCTAGGTATTTATTGGTTTTCTACGTATGCCCCAGCCGGGGCGGGGGAGGAGACGGTGCGATCCTCATCGCTGTTTCGCTTCTTATTGAACTAGAGCTTCGCGGAAAAACGAGAGTGCTGGTCGTCACGAGACGCAGCGAGTGATTGCCCGATTTCAATGTATCAGGTCCCTGCGAGGTCAGGGAAACTGGAAATGATCAAACGGTCGGGTCTGGGGCCTAGCCTAAAGTAAATAACTTCGGTATGTATGATGACACGGCAATGGCAATGGCATGACACGGCACGGCACCGAGGCAACCGAGCTCATCAAATGAGATGACGCCTGACACTAACCTGTCTGTGAACTGTTGTGAATGGAACAGCCCACTGCCCAATGACAGTTCTATGACTGACTCACTGACTCACCATGACTGGCAGCTGACAGCACCGTGACTGGCCTGCTGTGGCAGCTGAAGCTCCCAAGAACCATTGGTTTCAAAACCAAGCGGTGACAGCTTCACTGAGCTGCTGTGAAAGTTCCAGTGACGTCCTGCTGTGACAATTCCCACTGACCAGAATGGTAACAGTTTTACTGACCTGCTGTGACAGCTCCATGAATAATATCTTGTGACAGCTGACAGCCCCATGACTGCAGACCTACTGTGAGAGCTCCCAAGGACCGCAGGTTTCACTACCAGCGGTGAATGTTACTGACCTGCTGCGACAGTTTTACTGACCTGCTGTGACAGCTCCCTGGTGGGTGCCAGTACCAGACCGATGGGTCCGTCCCCTGGCCTCAGCTCCGGCTGGTCCATGATGTGAACCAGCATCGGCCACAGGAAGGCAGCCGTTTTACCAGAGCCCGTCTTAGCGATACCTGGCGGCGGCGGCGAGAAACAATCAGTAACCCGGTGTAATAGAACGGCATAGCAGTGCTGAGGGAGGGGTGTGTGATGTAAGTAACGCGCTTCGTGATACCTCATCCTATCATTTTGACCACCGGACAAAAACAAACCAATTTTACCTCTGTAGCAGCAAACAACCCAATTGCGCCCGCTAGCCACCGAAATCCAGTATCAGCTTTGAGGCAAACACCTATTCCACCGTTGATCAAATGCAAACACATGCAAAACACTAAGCGAAACCAAGCATTGCTTACCATCACAAATCAATGCTTACCCATTCTGAGCAACACCTAGCTCGGTCATCTTTTCCACACCATACTCAATGGTCAATTTTCCGTCAGACCTTCCCGCCTCTCCCCTACTGGATTGTTTGCTGGCGTACAGGGCAAGTCGACGGCAAGCAACCCTACATAAGTTGAATCACACCACAATCCCCTATAGGCTTATTTATTGGTGTGGGGAATTTCGACGCGGATGAGCTCCTATAAGAGTTAAATACACCCAACCCACTCGCCTACCCATCCCGCCCCTACAGCTTTGTCCGCTAAGGTTTAGGGACCTGTCGAATACGAGCCCCTTACAGAATCGGACCCCATCCGCGGTCGATAGCGTTTCCTGAAAACAACGCGTACCGATGACATCCCTGCCGCCGAGCGCAACAGGCACCGCCTGGCTCTGGATCGGAGTGGGCTGGGTGTACTCCATCTTCCTGATCGCTTTCATCAGACTCTCGTCGAAGCCGAAATGGGCGAACGATGTGACCGGTCGCGCCGGCAGGGGGCCAGACACCTGCCGGATGGACGCGCTGTCGTCAGTGGTAAAAACGATTGTATGAGGGGTGGGACAACGGACGTAATAGACACAGAATGATGGCGACATTGCGTAATACCTACATGGTTTATAGTGGGAGAGCCTGTGGGTGTATGCAGTGCGAAGACTATGGGCGACACACCATGTCGCCGCCGACAAGAACGATCTCCCATTATGTCTCGTGAGAATTAAAACATGTTTTGCTTACATCGACAAGGAAACCCCATCATTGCCTCATTCTAGCTCGGCAGAGGCGGAAACAACCACTCCCCTCCCTGACCTCCGGCTATGCCCGCCTGTCACTCGCCGCCCATGGCTCCCACTCTCGATTCGCGGCTGACGATCTCACCTTGATCCCCAGTTTGTGCCTGAGCTGGTCGATTTCCAGCAAGGACAGGGCGCCGATGTCATCCGGCTCGATGTAGAAGTTCTTGACAAAGTCCTCGTACTTGAGTTGAGTATGGTCGATCGGAGGCAGCGGGTCGATGTACTGCAAACGAGAGGGAAAAAAGAGACGGAACAGGAAAGGTGTCAGAAAACTGATCTCAGTAGAGGGATGAATTAACATATGACGAAAAACGACAAACGAGCCCAGCAGCTACTGGAAAGAATCTAGCAAGTTCATCGAATCAAAAGAGGTCAAGTGTTCGAGGCTCGAAGTTCGAAGCTCGAAGTTCGAGATCAGCTATGTTCATTGTTCAGATCGAGATCAGTTTCACAGATCAGCTGTGTCGCTATTCATTAACTGCTAAATCAAGACAGCCTTTCCTCAAAACACTTGACAATGCACCTACACATCCCACCTTGACCCTAAGCACCTACCTTGGATTTGACGGGCACGATGGGGTTGCCCTCTGCGTCGTACTCAATCTCCTGGTCCGATTCGTCGTTGTGGGTGCCCGCGTTCGGGTTCTCCTCCATGTACCTGCAGGTGGCGCGTCAAGTTCAGAATAGAGGACGCTACTGTAAGCTCAGCTCGAGCCTCTAGTGGAACAGCCAGCAGTAGAGGTAAGGAGGACAATGAAATGGGCACTCTCCGAACCTGGAAATGTTTTGTGCCGATCGTACTGAAGTTGTCATCACTCATCACATACCCACAAACGTTGAGCAGAGAATGCAAACGTGCACTTTCCAGACGCCTTACAGGGTCAGACGCACCAGAGAGCCCTTGTTTCCTCCCTAATACGGTCATCCCCATGCATTGACACATGTAACCTTATTTCATAATATCTAACTAGTCATGTCACTACATAATTTCAGCCCCTTCGTAAGACTACGGAGAAAGGGTATCACCGACCTGAAGAACGACTCGTGGTCGTCTTCTCCTTCGATGTCGTCTCGGACCCCCTTCGCCGGCGGTTTCTTGGCACTTGCCTTTCCGCCTTTGCCTTTACCGGCCTGTGGGCGGGGGACGATACTGTCATAGCGCAGTAAAATACAGCGAGAAACGGAATGAGACCGGTAGCTGTGAATGCAGCCGCTAGCTAGCATGCACTAGACATTGCCGCCCTGAAATGAGTTATGCGCAAAATGCAGCGTTTCGGATGACGAATCGTGCCGCAAAACTGAGACACTTAAGCACTAAGTAGTGTGATTGGGCTTTTTTGGCAAAGCTGAGATGTCTTCACAGAAGTCGTGAGCTGTTCCTGGCATACTTTCCTTACATAGCTTTCCTGGCATAATTCAAAATGTGCAAACCAATCATCGATAGATGAGACAAAAATATCCTGAGGCAAAGACTCATTAATCTAGCCAGTTTCAAACCAGTCTTATCATCAACCCGTCGTCCATCTCCACACGCCTTACCCACCCATCCCACCTTCCCCCTCTCCCTTGCTCTCATCTCCCTTCTCCCGCACCTGCTGATCTATTGACGCCATGAACGCATCTAGCGTGTCCTCCTCCGAATCCGAGTCGTCCTTGGCAGCGGAGGCGGACCCGCCTCCCACCCGCCTCCGGTCAGAGGCGGAGGGGCTGCCCGGCGCCGGGATGTACGCCATGCCGGCGCTCGACTGGCCCTCCTCACCCTCGCCGTCAGAGTCGAAATATCTGCCGGGGGAGGAGAGGGGTGAAACACTGGGAGTGGGACGGGTGAAATACATTGAATGGTGTGCTGCAGTGCAGTGGTAGGATGAAGTGCTGTGAGTGGGTGTAGTTATAAATTATCTTGTAGCATTGTGGATAATGTAGATGATGTCTTGGCAAGATATGACGACGGTGGTTATAAATATGGAAGTAGCTGATCTGTGCAATCAAGCAATCAAAATAGGTAACCAGATACCAGAGAGGATAAATTGCTCAAGTCACCACACTTTATCACTTACAGATAGGTATCACATGCAGTCACGCCTACCACTAAGAGCATACCCCGGGGACGGGTCTAATCTCACAAACAAATTCTACTATTGTCACGCATAAACAGGAACGAGCTACATTCCTCGTACACATTTCTTATTAACGCATCCAAAAACAATTATCTGAACACACAAGAAAACGATTCTCATATCAACTCCTAATTACGACTCATGAGAGAAAAAGGAAAAAAGAAAGACAGAAAGAAAGGAATATGGAAAGTAGGCAAGAGGAAAACAGAAGCTTGAGCCGCTAGGCATCCCAGCACCCCACCTCGCCCATTCCTCCGTCCCCGTTACTCACTCCTCCTCGGTGCGTATTTTGCGTTTGGGCGCGTTGAAGTTGTAGGTGGCCAGCGCGCCGCTGGCAATGGATGACATGGTGCTGTAGCCATGCTTGCTCTTCTGGGCGCCCGGCGGCGGTGGCTGGACGGCCGCCGGTCGCGCAGGAGCCGAGGAGTAGTTGTAGTTGTAGTTACGGCCGTACGCTCCAGGCTTGTAGTTACTCATGGTGAGCGAACTCTGTTTAGTCTGTCTCACTCTGTCAAAAGATATACATGTTGTTGATGAATGAAAAAGTCAGAGAATAAGCAGAGCTTGATGTGTAGGCACTTATCTTCACCATCTGATCGGTATAACATGCCATAACGGTATTTGTGGCACCATATTAACGGTATAACGTGCCGGTACTTGTGGATCGCGTGCAGTTATCGTAGAGAAAAGGCTTCCATTTTCCACTAGGAATTAACATGATTAGATTAAATTTGGCAGATTCACTCAAAAATGGCGATAGGAAAACGGCTTTTCTGCAGGTTCTGGGAGTCAATATCAGCTGGAAATTCAATAAATGGATTGGTGTTTTGAAAGAAAATTGTTAAAAGATTTAATTTAATCACAATACACAAAGATATTTCATTTTAAAATAATAACTTAACCATAAATAGAAAAACCATCAACAAAATAATAAAAATAATGACATTTTAAAACCCGGTGCTGCTTACATTTTTTGGCGCATCTGTTTCAATCCGCCGTATTTGCCAATTACCGTTTGACCTTGGCCCTGTTTCACAGCGGAGCGCTGCAGTGCGCTGCGCGCGTCGGCGCGTTGGGTTTCCATGGCAATATCAACAAACTTCCCTCTGACGCTACGCTATGACGTCATCGCAAAACGCTAGCACCCAAGCGCCAGCACCATCAGCACGCTAGCAGCATTCGCACTCAAACCTCTGTTCTCTCTGTACTTGGTTCTTTAGGACCTCTGTTCCAAACGCGATTCATCATAAGCTAACGGATCGCACGCAACGTCATTCGAGTGACGTCAGGGGTACGCCTCAGCTCCCAGCGCGCTGCAGCGCGCGCAGCGTCGGGCGGTGAAACAGGGCCCTGGTATTGTAACTATGCGATTTAGAGCCGCCAGTGCAACGTGCACCGAGTGAGTGTAGGCCTTGTGTGGTCAAAAAACATCTTATGCCTTATTTTTTTATTTGAATGCTAGGATGCATGGAAAAGATGTGTTCTGATTTTATGACCATATATCAGTCGGTGACACACCAGGGAAATAAGCTAAAATTAGAGCGCTCTATTTATTGCTTCCGCTACTTCACCGTCTCCCATAGGGTCCTGTGTTGAGCTGGTGTCGAGGCTCTAAAAATGACGCCGATTTTTGCACCCTTCTCACGAAAACCGCTCGGACCGCCTGGAAACTAATTGTTCCGCTCTAAAAATTTCATGATCGATGGGAAAATGAACGAGGAAAAGATTGGTCTTGAAATAATTCTAAACTCCCTGTAGAACATATCGAAATATGGCTGCAAACTAGGAGCATGTCAAAATCGACAAAACAATACAAATAAACTTACCGGGATTTTTTATTTTCCATGCATCTGTGTATGAAATCAGTCGCTTTTTCGGAAAGATCATCTTCTGTTTAATAAATTATTTCACAATTGCAATCGAGAAAAAAAAAACATTTCTGCTGTGACAGCAGTTTTGGCATTGTGCCAGTTGTGTGGCGTGCGCGGTGCTGCGTGGTCGTTGGGACGGAGTTGTGAGTATTTTCGGTGTTTTAAATGGTTGATGGCCATTTGAACCAGCTTTATATTATTTCCTACCAATTTTTGCATCAAATTATTGCTTTGAAAGACCATTGAAACCCCTTATCTCTTCATGAAACACGATCATATTCATCGTCGACGAAAATGGCGCGGGACTCCATGTGCGTTTCGATCGAAATAAATCGTAAATTAAATAATATTCGATGATAAGTATCATATTCTAGTGACACATTTTCATGAAATAAGGCATAAACTTTGCAAGGAAGTCAACATTGGATAATTGGATTCTTATTTTGCTCACATATCCTTGTAGTAGTCAAATGGCTCAATTGTTAGATAAATGTAAGTATGTTTTGGCTTGATGTTTGCTGTGAAACCACCCAACCACTTGCTGGTTGAGTGGTTTTCTGATAATTACCTGATAATCATTTCTCCTTTTCCTTAAAAGAAACTAAAATTATTTTCAAAGTAACCCATTTTTAGGAAAGGCGGCTTGCTCATTGACATTTCATGTTCTTGTTTTGTTATTGCTGGCAGTATTTTGATACAATAATGCATAGATAACATGAATCTGGATTGGACACGAACTCTGATAAATGCAGAATGGGGCCGAAAATTTATCAGTAGGATCCTTAGTTTGTTGTCCGCGCGATCGAGCTGCTAAAATTCACCATAGCCTGCATTGGACGATGCCAATTTAGACATTTGAAGCTGTTATATTTGGCAAAATATTGAATCAGAGTACCTATAAGTATTTATGTTTTACTCTTATTTGTAATCAGAATCGATTCAACATATTTTTCAATTCATGTAGTGATTAAGCCTGAGGCATTTGTGTTTCGTTTACAATTTACGCTTGTTAGCTTATGGCTTTCATTACAAAAGGAAACACGGAAAAGAAATGGTGACTGGAGAGCCCTTCAAGCAGCAAAGCAAGGAATAAGAAGCGCTACAACGGAGAAGACGAACAACAAGCGACAAGCGTGTTTTTCCCGACAAAAAAAAAACAGACTCCAATCTGATGATAACCCTACCACACAGGGTTGACCTCAAACAGGAGCATTTCGGGGCATCCAAGTTGCATAGCCCGACTTTAAATGTTTGCGCTCTTCTCGTACAAGAGAGGAGCTGCAGTGCCCTCGGCTTCAGTGCTGAAAATCTCGTCTCTTCGGAAGGGCCACAGCCACACCAAAATGCATAATGCTCACATAATCGTAGCCAAGCGTCCACTCTCATGGTGCCCAGCTCAGGCCGTCAATTTGAGGAAGACTTGCTTTGGTATAGTAACTATACTTTCAAACGAATGTTAACAATTTTAAGAAAAGTGATGGAATTTTGGCGCCGTGGAATTGGATACAGTACGGATCAGCGATCCGAGGCACCATGGGTCGTCAGCACTGCAAGTTTACCGATACAGCTACAGGGATCCTGGAACCATAGTAACATCAAGACGCCTTTTGGGGCAACAAGCGAGCGAGCGCCAGAGTAAGCCATGTACAGTAGGCTTTTGCGCTTTGCGGTCGGCGAGATACAGACTCAGACGCACGCTTATAGGCACTGGTATAAACGGCTCTAGCCCTAGAGAACACCCGTTAACTACTCTAAAATGGCTCACGTCGGGTGAACTTACCCACTACGCCAGAAGAACGTCGAAGCTGCTAGACCTTCCGGCTTCCAACGGCTACTAGACGCTAGGAGCCTACAATCACTGCATCGGACTGTAGAAAGACGACGCGTGCCTGGAGTGCGAGGAATCGGACGAGGGAAGACCGTCACCCATTGGCTGGTCGGCTGCTCAGTTGCCCGCCCAGTGGCATCGAGAAAGAGGATCGTTTATACGATTGAGACTATTCAACCGTAGATGTAATCTGAACCCGAAGTGAACAGTTTCGTGGAGTGGTTAGGGCGGCTGGGACGCCCGTATGGTGGTAAGGTAGGAAGCCCAAGGACGGAAAACAAACTGCTCATTGCTCCTTCGACATGTAGCATGAACCAAAGGCAACTGTTCTCTAAACAGTCTTCTGCCTGAACGACCTCCAGTCCGCCCTCGCCGCCTCTCTCCGCAACAGCTCAGCCGTCCAGAGCTCCCTGCTGAACTGGAGGATTCTCCGAGGACTGTCAGCCAGCCACCTCAGCGCCCAGCGGGTGCCCTCGCGCTGCGGCCTGGAGTGCAATGTGAGACAGTGAGAGTCGTATCATTGCCAGGAAAACGAGCGATGTTGACCAGAATCGAGTCCCGGTGGACCTCTAGACGGCCCACGGAGACGCAGCCGCACAAGAGGGCCCGCACCATCCAGGCATGGCTGGTCGGAAGGCGCAGCTGATGGGATCACTGCTACCACTAGCTAGCACTGACGGCGACAGGACGGTTCCTGCGGTGGACGTCCAGTGTCCACCAACTAACTCCGAACCGGTCAGTGGTGGAGTGCGAGCAGTGCAACGACCGCCACTGCAGAGCAGCGCCCGGTCCCGTCTGTCGGGAAAAAAAATCAAGTCCACCTGCGTTGCCCGGCGCTGCTATGCACGTACTCGATGTGTCCCAGCCTGGAGAAGGCGGAAAACGGCGAGCGTACCCTTTCAGGCGTGAGACGAACATGCTCATTAGTCATTATGTTTTATGTTGTCTGCTTATTTCGCCCTCTCTCCACTCGTTGTAGCGTCTTGTGACCATTGCATATCTGATGAACCACTTGTAAATGTTGCAATATACGGCTCTAATAAAACACGTTTTTAGATTTATTTTTAAAGAAATATAAGCAAAAAACATCAAAATGTCGAAAAAAGTTATTGCCATTCAAGTGGTAGACAAAACGAGATGGTTTTCACAGAAAAACAGTCGATTTCCCATTCCAAAAATTTCGGCCCCATTCTGCATCAGGCTGATTTCGTGTCCAATCCAGATTCATGTTATCTATGAATAATGCAATATGAATTTTTTGCAATAATAAAACCTAAGACAAACTTAGTTAATGCGTCAATCAAACACCCAACAGAAAGATTGTGGGTCCTTGTGACGTGAAGTAGAATATTCTATGAATGTTTTATAGAATATGCCAAATTTTAAATTAATTTATTATTTGATACTGATAGCTGAGCATGTGAATTATGCCACAATATAATTTCATTTTCTGGTTTTGAAATAGCCGGCAGTATTTTACTTCAACAAATGTAATATACATGGAATACATGTTGTTATGTTATGTTAAAAGTTTAATAACAGCCAACAGAAGGGGCTGTTTCAGCAGATAATGTTTGTACCTTATGCATTACCTTTCTTTTCTGCAGGACCATGCTTCCGCTGGGTGGTCGACATTTGCCTCCTGAAGAAGTTGAGCAACATGAAGACCACCAGATGAGGTGTCTGCAGTTCATGTGGAACTCTGCAGACTACAAGTGTTATGCCAACCACAACCAAAGTGCCGTGATCATGGAGGCATGAACCTCATGACAACACTTCAGATTTGCAGTGGTACCAAAGTGTGATTCAAACCACCTGTGGCATCTCACTCAATGCGTGAACAGTGTGATCATTGTGCAGTGTTCAGCTGCAACTAAGACATTTATTAGTGACTTGTTTTGCAATTAGCCACCAAAAACATTTTTTGGGCTGGCTGCTGTAATTTGTTGTGCACTGCGCAATAATGGTAGTGTTTTGTCACTTGTCAAGTTGTCAGTTGTGCATGTTGCATGTTTCTCTCCCCTCGGCCCTCATTATCAGTTAAGTGGTGAACTGGCATCACTCAGTCTCCCCAGATCTCCATTGACTGTCTGTCAACCACCTAACTTGAGATGGTATTTGCTAATAGTGTCAGAAAAGAAGTGATTGTAGACATTTTTAGGAATATGAGCTCCGTTTCATGCGTGTTCCAGTGGTCATTTTGTCACATGTCCCATAGTGTAATAAATGGAAACTGTTGTTCCCTTTTGAAGGTACTCGCGGATGCAGAAAGCGTTGGGCCTAATTATTAAACGCACCCTCCTATCAGCGACGCACGAAATCGACAAATATCCTTTTTAGAACAGGAGGAAACGAAAACTTGTGAACATAGCTGTACCTACAACAGTGCATAAGGAATTGAAATTCTGGGAGTTTTTGAAATTCGGAGAAACTCAAGTTGTCGACAGGACGTATGCCCTCTTGTACGTCAAAGACCGCCTAGAAAACAAACGTCTACAAATGAAGGCAGTATTCGTATGTTCGTTGTAATTGCAGCAGCCTAGCAACATGCATTGCATTCTGAGGCCTGTTTCACTAAAAACTTGCAATTGCAAGTGTTTGAGCTTTACAATTCATAAGTATTTTTGCAAACTATGTAAAATCGGATTTCACTAAACTTCATCACCAGCGGCACCTCCGATAAAAAGAGTTAGTAAATAAACTTGTAAACAGTAAAATTGTTTTTAATCAAGAACTATAACATGTTACAGATATTGCTTCTTTTTATCAAAATATGTCTAGTATTCATGTCAGAAATTGCATGAATAAATTAAAAATAATGATGCTGTTTCTGAATGGTACAAATGATAGTTCACAATATCTTATTATTGAAAGAAAATAGCACGCAAAACATTTGACAGCAGAAGACTGTTAAATGCAATTATGGCGCGCGAATGACAAAACATGATGATATTTATTTATTGCTCGTAGCTGGTTCGTAGGGATTGTGCTAAGTAAAAAAGAGCATATAATGACTCAGCATATCATATTTGTTTCAAATAATTGATTGCTTTGCATCATTGCACAAAAAGTAATAAAATTCCCAACGCAGGGGCCACTGGAATTTCGAGTTTGTAAGTACAACGTTTTCTTTCAAGTTTTTGGTCTTCGTGAAACAGAAAGTTTGCGATTTCGATGTTTCTTACAAACTTTTTTCTTGTAAAAAAGTTGGTAAATTTGAAACTCAAAATTCATGCCCGAAGGTTTCGTGAAATCCAAATTTCAAATGTTGGTAATTATTTCTTTTAAACTCAAGTTCTTTCTTTGTAATTACACACTTTATTTGTTAGTGAAACAGGCCTCAGATGGCGAATTACACTCGTGCTCAAAAACTATGCCGGCAACTGCCAATGCACTTAGGTCATAGGTGAGGAGAGGAAGGGTTATGTCAAATGTCAACATAGAAATGGCTTCATTTATTGAGCTGTGCCTATTGTACGTACATAATTCAACCAATCTATGCATTTCGTTTCTTGCAATCTACTCATGCTTTCACTCCAGCTTCAGAGTAATCATCCCATATTGTACGTCTTAAGATATTGATTTCTATGGCGGTTTGCAATTGCTAGCCACGTCTTATCTCAGTTTGGTGGCCCCGCATCGGCCCACTCGGCCGCTCTAAAATTGACTTATGGAGGAGGATGGTGGCTTTTATTTTAGCTTCTCCGCTGACTGCGGGGAGCGCCGTCGCCGAGGTAGGAGCAATAATTAGCTTCTGTTTGGGACTAATTTCCACGCTTAATTAACATTTTAATGTTATTTTAATTAATTCATGTTAATCTTTGACGCATTCTCTTTCTATTGATACCATCCACCGGTCTGAGAAGTACTGCCTTGCTGCGTAAGGGCCGATAAAAGATCACGCTTTTAGGGGTATCTCTTCAACATGGGGCAGGAGCAATAAATAGAGCGCTCTAATTTTAGCTTATTTCCCTGGTATGTCACCAACTGATATGGTCATCGCCCCGGCCCCGCCCACTCCAGCCAATGATTGGCTGATCAAATTTTAGTCTGGCGCCTCGTAGTTTCCAAAACTGACAGTAGCTGCTCATACATAACTACAAAAATTTAGATAGTCGCCAGTCGGTGAAATTTTAACATTGAATAAATGCATGCAAATATGCTTACCAAAAGTGGTTAGCTTAGCAGTGTCATTCGTTACTGGAACTCGAATCAAACCACGCACCAAGCCATTTTCACAAAGGCATTTCAAATTCAAGCATTTACCGGTTTTATAGCCTTGCATTTACCTCAGTTTACACAGTAATATCGATGTATTATTGACATTTGCTCAAAACACGCGTCTACAGTTTGGTCCTTTTCAAATGTGTTCTATTTATGCCTTTCTGAAACAGGAAAGCCTGTCCCTCGCTTTACCATTTGTCGACAACAGAATTCGGAACCGACTTTTTCAGCTCATTCACTATTTCTATGCTTACGAACACATTTCGTCTCAAGCGCGCTGAAATCATAGTGCTTCCACATACCTAACTACGCTGCCATATTTGTTTTTCCCTTTTTAGAGACATAAATTTTACTGAAAACGTAAAGTTTTATCTCCGCTAGTGGTTCGTTATTTTCAATAGCCTTTACCCTTCTCTTAGTCTTGACTTTATAATTTTATATAACTGATGCCGCATGCCCCTCCATCGTGACCGTTTGAGTGTCTGCCAGGCTGGCCGTGGCTGGGCGGTCTGCCGCCCCAAAGTGGAAATCCCGTTCCATTGAAATTGACTCGGCCCACTGAGTCCCCACTGAGCAGTGAGCCACTGTTGACTTTTGCCCTGAGTTAACATCCTATCTCAGTGAAGTCCACTCAGACCCTATTCAGCCCAGATTTGGCCCCAAATTAACCCGCTCGCCGGACCTATTGGTTTTCTACATACGCGCCGGCCTAGGGGGGGGGGGGGGCGGGTACGACCCCCCTCGCGGTTTCGCCCCTGGTGGAGCTAGCGCGTCGCGGAAAAAACGAGCGTGTGCGCCGTTACGAGACGCAGAGATTGGTACACGATTTTAAGGTCCTAGGTTAACCGGTGACCTCTGAGGTCAGGTCAAGTGCCCCAAGGTACGGTTCAGTTTTTGGCGAATAACTTCGCAAAAAAATGGCCGCAGAGCCGCGATTTTGGCAGCATCGTGTTCGCCTCGCTCAGGCGCGTGGAATGATATACTTTTTGTTCGGGTCCGGTCAACTTAGGGTGTTGACCTCAGGTCAAGGTCAGGTCAGCACCCCCAGGTCACGAAGTTGGTCGAAAGAGGTCATGTCGCATATCATTTGATTCGGCAGGTCTTCCTGAGTCCATTGGTGGCTTTCCCGACTCGCTAGCTCAATTTGATCAAGAGTTATTGACGAAAAACGAATATGACCTTGATGACGTCATAAATGACGTCACGCAAGGTCAACATTGCAAAAGTGACGCATCTAACCTTGCAAGAAGTGCATCAAATCACGATTCTGTGTGCTTGAGATAGTTGGAGATCATTCCCGGCGCCAGAATAGCAGTTTTCATTTTTCCCCATTGACTTATGGTGAGGTCACGAAAATGACCTGACCTCATATGACCTTTAGGAAAAATCCGAGATACATAAAATGTGAGACTCATAATGGATACTAGATCCTGCAAGTTTCATTTCCCTGTGACATCTCCTCTGGCAGTGAGGGTGTTGCGAAGTTGCGACATCTGAAGACCGTGCAGAGGTTCACTTATGACGTCATAGGTCAGTGACCTGACCTGACCCAAAAATGTGGTTGGTGTCAAAAGATCCGGCTTAAATCAAAGGTCAGGTATGCCAAGTTTCAGCTCTCTATCGCCAGCGTGTTCGGAGCTATCACGAAAAAAACCCTATGGGGGGGGGGGCGGCACCCGACCCCCTCCCCCCTCGGCCGGCGAGGGTTAAATTACGAAGGCAGCCAAAATTAAATTGGGGATACCTCGGGTCCTCGGATCCACTTGAAATTCATACAGTGGTGTGCGAATTTTTGAGCCCTTGGGGTTGGCCCGGTAGCAAATACGTAGCCCAAACCATTCGGTTTCAGTCTTATCCGTCCGTCTGACCCTCAGAGGTCAACATAGTGAATGGTCACGACCCAAAAATGACAACATACCTATGCACAACACAACATCTGCACATTGGACAAGCGGTGGAACTTTATATCTCTTTGGGAGCCCCCCCCCCCAATGAATACTTGAGTCCCCCCCCCCCCAACGTTTAAAGGCGCCCCTCCGGAGACCAGAATATTCCGAGTCCCCAAGATTGATGATTCGGGAGTCTTGGTGGAAACTGGAGGTCATACTTGATACTAATCAATCTGCTTCCCGATTCTTAGAATCTAAAGAATAAGAACCGGAGATAGTTGAAAATTATTTTTTCGGGCACGACACGTTAGCAGCTCTATTCATTGTGCTAACAAATTAAAACCCCAAACTAATAATACATCACTTGAACTAATCTACTATCATTATCGGCCGATCGTCGCGTTACAATATCCAAAGTGGTGTAATAACTAGGTATCTGCACCGATACATCAGCTCAGTCCCGCCCCGCCCTGTTCGGGAGCGCCGTCGGTTCCGGTGCCAGTTGCGTCTGTTGGTTGTTTCGGTCGCCGGGGCGGCGGCAGCCAGGCACCGGTCCGCAGCCAGGAGGAGCACCCCGCGGACCAGGCGCCGTCCCACTCCGCCGCCGTCCCGCCATGGAGCTGCCGGTGCTGCCGCTGCTGGCGCTGGCGCTGCCGACGGGGGTGCTGGCCAGCTCCCAGTACCAGCTGGCTGTGGACGCTGGCGTACCGTTCCCGCCCCACAACTACCACATGAGTTCGGCGCCGGCCAGCTCCTGGAGCCTGCCGCTCGACCCGCTGCAAAACTTCACCACGTCCCAGTGTGAGTGACGTATGTATGTACGGATCAGGGAGTAGACAGTAGGGACTCCCAAGCAGGGCACCGGGCGGGGGATGGTGGTGTGAGGAGACCCAAGCGCATTATCTGGAGTAACTGGAAATGGAAAACAGGCGGGTAAATGGTAGCGGGACGGTTTACGGCAGGGTTTGGTGTTTGTTTAATTTTTCAAATAAACAAACATAAACAAACTATTCACGAACAAATGTGTTCGCGAACAAGTCACGTCATCGGTCAAATTTTGGTAAACAAACAACGAACAGTTCGCAAACGTTCATGAACTGTTCGCGAAAACGGTAAAGAGGGGGTAGATAAGACCCCCTCCTTAGCCATTTCGCTCCTAATTGAGATAGAACCTTGCGGAAAAAGCCAGCGTGTGCGTCTTTACGAACCAAAGCGATTGGTATCCGATTTCAAGGTCTTCCACCAACCGGTGACCCCTGAGGTCAGGTCAAGTGTCATAAAGTAGGGGTTTGGTTTTTGGTAAATAACTTCGCCACAAATGGGGGTAGAGCCGCGATTGTGGCACCATCGTGCTTGTCGTGGCCAGGCGCGTCGAATGATATACTTTTTGTTTGGATGAGGTCTTTTTAGGATGTTGACCTCAGGTCAAGGTCAGGTCAAAGCCACTCGGGTCACAAAGCTGCATGGAGGATGTCATGCTGCATATCATTCGATGTGGCAGTTCTTTCTGAGTCAAGTGATGGCTCAACCGACTCGCTAGCTCAATTTGATCGAAAGTTATTAGCGAAAAGCTCCTACTGCACCAAACAAACTTAGTAGCGTCTTATATGACGTCATGCAAGGTCTTAAATGCACAATTTAAGCCTCAGCGTTGCAAGAATAATTATGAATTACGATTTCATGTGCTTGAGATATGACTGGTGCATTTTCACATGTAAAACATGTCTGCAGTCATGTCTGCGTTACAGCGATGCAGAATGTATCGCTGTATGTCTGCCTCATTACGATGAATGGGGCTGAAACTAAAAAATAGGACTATATCGAGCCAAAATCAGCAATTCGTCTGCCTCAAAGCTGCAAAAATTTCAATCTTAGGTCAGTTAAGGCCAGGTCGCCAGACCACATTACATGTGTTCGTCGTCCGTCCCTCTAAAAAGGGAAATGATGTTCAACCAAGCTAATTTGATTATTTCAAAGAATATTTCCAAGCATTCAGCGATAGGTGAGGCGACTAAATCCATACAGCTTAGGTATATCTCAGCTTTTTAATATTGGTGGGTGACTTAAGGTCAGGTCAATTTTATTTCACCCCATTAGGTATGCCAATGGAGAAAATAAAACTGCGCCTCCTTCGCAGGTGTGGCTTTTCCCACACACAAGCATCTTCAGTAAAGCTTACTTACAAAGTTTTTCTGAATACCTACAAAATCTGAAAAGTGCACCTGCATGACCCTTCATTTTGCACTGTATGGTCATTTCAGAGGGACGAAACACTTCGAGTGTGTTCATCACAACAAAATAAGTCTGCTGAAGGCAGGAGAACAATTTCCGTGGTCCGTTGCAGGCTATCCGGTCCGTTTTAAACCATTCGTGACTGATCAGTCCCTTTTAAGTCGACTTTAACTGTGGTCCGTTTAAGTCGACTAAAGGTGTGTTGTCTGGTTGGGTCGTCTTTAAAGGTCGCCCCACACTGGACCTCGCATGCGGGTTGCGAGTTTGCGGGTTTTGAGTTTGCGGGCATAATACTCATTCATATAGAGTGATTAGACCGTTCCCTTATGATGACTTCATGAATGCAGTGAAGCCAGTACCTACACCTTCAGAAAATTACATATTACATAGTCATACCAGAGCAACGAACCAAAATTCGATTCCAACGAAAAACCCGCAAACCTCGCAGAACTCGCAGACCTCGCAGCGAGGAAAATCGAAAGTTGACTCAAAATCAACTTTTGGAATGCGATGCAAGGCGGCTCGCAAGCTAAAAACATGCAGACTCGCTTGTTAGAGGGTAGTGTCGGTCACTCAGCTTAGATTGTATTATTTGATTTTGAAGAAACCCGAAAACCCAAAAACTCGCAACCCGCATGCGAGGTCCAGTGTGGGGCGGCATTAACGGTTTGGTACGTTTAAGCCGACTATAGTTATAGTTGTTTTGTGTGGTCCGCTTATAACTGTGTGGTCCGTTTTCAGTTCATCCGTGATTGTTTGGTCCGTTCTCGGTTCATAGTCATACTGTGTGGTCTGTTTTCAGACCATCCGTACAGATTGATTTGTCTCTTTTCCAGGTCAGTGCACTGTCCGATGCCTGTCCGATCCGCTCTGCTTCAGTCTGAGTCACTCCCTGGAGGGCGAATGTCAACTATTCGCAGTCCGCGGCGCCCCGACTGACACAATTGACACCACTGACACTATTGACACTACCAGCATTACCGGGACTGACGGCCCCGACACCCAGCAGGTCGTCACTGACATCCTGACCGTCCGAATCCGAGACAAAATGGGTGAGTCCGAGCTGATTTCCGAACCGAATTCGAGTGTACGTTCAACACAAATGTAACGCATGTTAGTGGGGTCCGTGGGCAGCGGCCGCATGTTAGCGAGTTACTAGTTACGAGCGCTGTAGATTGGTGGAGAAAACAGCTATTTACGAATTAGCGCAGAATAATGCATGGTCAGACACTGCGTCCGATAAATAATTACAGGCCAAAGCCGCAGAAGTTGCAGTATCTACTTTACCTGGCAGTATTGATTGTCATTTTCGTTAAAAAGAAACGATAAGGAGTTTCAATTAGAACAGACACGAGAGCATGCTCTATCATAGCCAGTCATATCTATCCCTGTTCCTAATGACCGTCCACCTCGTGTGGTTGTTCACAGCGCGCCTGGGCGACTTCTGCTTCAGCTCGGAGGAGTGTCAGTTTGTGGTGGAGGGCTCAGAGTGTGTCGGCGGCCTGTGCCACTGTCCGACCGGCACCGCCCCCGACCCGGAGCTGGAGCCCACCGCCTGCTTGGTCCTGGCGGCTGCCGCAGGGACGAAGACCGCCAGTGGAACGGACACACAAACGACCACAGTCGACTCGGCGACGGCCGACGCCGCGACTGGACAGACCGCGGTGGATGAGCCGCTCGTGGCCGAGGAACAGGGTACTGCTGAGCTATCTACTACCGACCAACAGACCACAACTGGCGAGACCAGCAGCGCAGCCACCACCACGACTGTACTGCCAACTACCACTGCACCGCCAACGACAACTTCTGGACGGCCGACGACAACCACAACCGAGCCGCCAACAACCACTGTGTCATCAACGACAACCGCCGGGTCGCCAACAACCACTGCGCCGCCAACAACCACTGCGCCCCCAACAACCACTGCGCCGCCAACAACCACTGCGCCCCCAACAACCACTGCGCCGCCAACAACCACAACTGCACAGCTAACGACCACCGGGCCGCCAACAACCACAACTGAACTGCTAACAACTACTACGCCGCCAACAACCAAGTCACCAACAACCACCAAGTCATAAACAACCACCAAGTCACCAACAACCACAAAGTCACCAACAACCACCAAATCACCAGCAACCACTACTGAGTCACCAACGACCACTGAACAGCCTACAACTACCACTGAACGGCTCGGCGTCAATGAACCCTCCACAGCATAAGAGCTAGCGATCCATCTACGCATTTGCCGGAATAGCCAACGAATCGAATGCTGTCCGACCCTACCCCAACACCTACCACGACAGGGGCGCCACAACAATGCTATACACGCTACTTATCATCAATGTCTCGACAACCGCTGCTTCCACAACCAGCGCGGCGTCCACCACGGCACCACCTGACCACAGCAACCACGTCACCGCCACCCAGTTAAGTATTTACAACGAGCAAGCTACCAGGAAGCTGCCGCCGCCAGCCACTTCTAGTCATATAGTTCGCAGCAGATCTCTTACCCAGCGCTCACAATTACAATAGCAGGACTAGTTCCAACTTCGACCACTACACCACTCCACTACTTAGTTCCAGTGCTGGCGCCTGGCTGTGCTGTACAAGTCAGCCATTTGAACAGCCGAAAGTATGCGTTCTTGAACCTCGAGCAGCATTCATTCGCATATTTTCAGTCTCTCTTTTCCTTACAAATCTGCGAATGTCGCTCGCCAATTGCCGCACCGGCGCGGCGCCACGAAAACCTTCACCCTGACTTTGCCGATATTTGGCCGGGGCCCTGTCCATGATACTGCGGCCTACCCGGGCGAGGCGGTCCCGTCAACTGACTCGACCGAATGAGAGAGGAGCGTCATTTGTGGACGGGATTAACGATTACGGATGATATGAAAATGATTGTGGACTAATCATAACGGTGAGGGCACTAGGAAGCTAGCAATGAGTTCCCCACTTGCACACTGTCCAGCTGCTCTTCAGTCCCATCCTCGTTGTTTCAAGAATCCAAAGTCTTATTGTATCGTCGCTACACCCAACAAGGCGCCGTATCTGGATGTGTGGTAGCTGTACCAGTAATATTAGATCAGTATCGGAGGTGTGTTATATGTTTCATCAATGCACTGCGCTTGTTTGTTTTAGTTAGTACAATGATCAGCTTGGCGGATATTATAGTAGCAATAAATAACGAAATATACAACTTCTTCCTGATAAGAAGATATAATTCGTGTGTTACTCGTCATATGAACGTGCAAGAAATATCAGATGAGAACAAACTGCCCTACGCAAGAACACACGTCGTAACATTCGCTTAAAGGGACCCTCCCACCTTCAAAAAAGTTAATGAATTGGCATGAAAGTGATGTCGCTCGGTTCAGAAAGAGCGAAAACGAATATCTACCAAATTTCACCGAAAAATATTCACCGGTTTTCAAGATATTAGACTTTTACTTTTGTTTACTTTTTGGGATCTCCGCTGTTCCTAGAGACTTTATTTAAAAGTGCGGCATTTGTTGCGCGCAACGCACCATATACCACCGCGTGCTACAAAACGTTTTAGTCAAACATTTAACGGACGTTCGAAAGCCTGATGACGTCATCAGATTCCCGTAATGGTTAAGAGATAGGGACCACGCTGGTCCCACCCTGCAAGTAAAGGGAAGAAATTTCTTGAACACCATAAAGCTGCGGGGGTTGCGACCAGGGTAAATGGTGGTTTCTGAGCCTGGCCGCAAACTTGGCTATCTCAACTCAAAACTAATGTTAAGGTGGGAGGGTCCCTTTAACGCACCAAACGACCTGAACATCGGCTATCGCCATTTATTTCGCTCAGAAAGAGCCCCCATCCGTACATGAAGCGCCTTCCCAACAGCTCTGAGCTCTGAGTGGCCATACAACAGACACCGCTTGGCCACAGGCACCGGGGGCTCAGTTCCATCGGCCACAGCACATTAGACCAGTCCAGTATGTGGCTGAGACACCTGGGCTCCGTCTCGTCGACCACAGACACCGAAGGTCTGTACTGACACTAGCCACAAACACCGGGTTCGCGGCGAAATCAGACAATATGAGGGTGTGTTCAATGTGTGGTAACGGATACTGGGTCTTGTTCCGGCTAGTCGACAGGCACGGAAGGCCAGTTCGGGACCACAGCGGGGTATCAGTCTACTCAGTCACAGTCCGAGTTCGGTCACAGTCACAGTCGGAGTTCAGTCACAGTCACAGAGCGACAGCAAGTACTCCCTGGCCGCCTCACTCAGTTCATCCATCGAGACTTATCGCACTGTGAATCACACAGCACAGTCCGGCTCAACTCATCGCACCATAGATCACACAGCACAGTTGAGTTCCGCTTAACTCATCGCACTATACATCACACAGCACGTTGAGTTCCGCTTAACTCATCGCACTTTGGATCACACAGTTTAATCGGCCCGACAAATCCAACCCTAAAACACGCAACTCAGGCTAGCTAAACTCATCGTACTCTTGAACTTACGCTGAGTTCGGTACAGCTTAACTCACCTCAGTAGATCTGCGCAGTTCAGTCCGATCAATTGACAATTCATCTCACTCTGTTCCGTAAGCATGTAGTCGATGCTTCTTTCGCAGTCTCTCTCAACTGAGTCGAACGCCAGGCCTAGGCCAGACCGGCAGGCACCTCCTACCCTGTTCTGATGCGATTTTTGGACTAACAAGACCGGGCCCTGGCTCACGGCGTCTGTTCTTCAGCTCATGAAGGGACGGGCCAATGTAACACAGCTGGTTTTTACCAGTTCAAAGCTGGTTTTTACCATGCTCATAGAACACAACGGCGGGCGCAGAGAATCATCAAAGAAAACACGGCTAAAACCGGCACAGCGCTCCACTTCCGTGGAGTCACTCACACAGCACTGGTGGCGTCACACAGACACACTGATGACGTCACTCACACGAAACCGATGACATCACACAGCCGCAATGGTAATGTTCCGCATCGTCCGGCACAGTATGTGGTCGCCTGGTAAGTGTACACCAGACATGAGTGTGAACGACCGGAGTTTCTGGCCACGGAGGCCACTTGAGCGGCATCAACAGATTGAGGAGGATCTCAACAGTTTAAACCTGCAACGGAGAACAACGAGTGAAAAAGTACTTATACAGAAGCAGTGAAACAGTGGATGAAAGACGGTCAGCTAGCTAGGCAATATCCGATCAGCGTGAAAAACTACACAAAGAAATAACGTCCTCTGTAATTCGATTATCTTAATCACAAAAGCACATAGTACTTCGCTGCTCGTCTTCAAGTATGATTATCACGCACAAAATTTCACGCTAAGCTGCAATGAATATAATTGTGCATTTTGTATCTGTTAATTTTTTCTGAGATGATGGCGTCAGGGATCGGTACCTCAAAAAGAGAAAATGTTAGCTATGTTTCAGTTAAGAGATGAAATATTCCCACCATTACATAAATTTCATAATTTCTTTTAAAATTGTCGAAAATTGTTGGCTCGGACAAAGGTGAGGTGTCATTAATGACATATGGTGCAGTCCTCCAGAATGAAAACAATACAAAGATTTTGATTACGGAGCGAGCGAAGCGAGCGGAGTCTTAAGCCGGGTTCACACCGGTTTTCCGGTCCGGAAAAAATTCCGTCTGCCGGGCCGGCACCAAAACGTTGAAATTGTCGCTAGATGTGAAAAAAGTCGCTAGAACCGGAAAACCGGAAAGTCGAGCCGGAAATGTCATAATCATCAACCATCAAGTACGATAAGTAGGTACCAAGCAATCTCGCGAATTATTTTGAAATCGAACATACTTGTGTGACGACTTTACAAGTCCCTGATGCAGTTCCATCCAACCGAAAATCATCCATCCTTCACTGGTAGGTATATTGGTATATTAGCAACATTAATACAATTTAACATTTACAGCATGCGGGCTGGGTATCGACAAAAAGACACTAATGAATTTCAATCGCGCTTTGGCTGTTGTTGGTTTAAAAACACTTGTGAACATTGAACAAAGAGGAATTGAGGGCTGGGCAGGGCGCATTAGAGACGGCGAGCTTGATATTACGCTTGCTGATGTAGATGGCTGGGTCTCAAAATCGGTCATCTGACTGTCACTGAACTCTACTGCCATAACCCGCGCCCCGCTGGGGGTCCTAAATTTCCACGCCTAAATTACGTAGAACCAGTAAAACGCCTTTTGGGCGAAGAACGAGCGAGCGAGAGTGAGCCCTGCACGTGCGGAAGGGCGAGAGGGTACTTCCAACGGGCTTGTGCAAAGCACCCTTCTAACCGGTCGCTAGCGGTGTACCAAATTTGAACGCAATCGGCCCAGCCGTTCCTGAGATCTGGAAGCGGCATTCTGCACGTGCGCACGTGCAAACGGGGTCCAAAATGACTTTTGCACGGCACCCTACTAACCGGTCCCCAACCGTGTACCAAATTTGAGCGCAATCGGCCCAGCCGTTCTCGAGATCTGGAAACGCCCCCTGCACGTGCGCACGTGCAGTAGCACCCTAACCGCAACACATGGGAATGCATTGCCTGGTGGGTGCCTACCTGTATGCCAAGTTTCAGCGAAATCGCCCCAGTAATTACCGAGTTACTGAAATGGGAACAAATTTGGCACCTCTTATTGTTGTATTTTGCACGTGCAGTGGGGGTCACTCACATAGATGAAGAGTATCCGACCTTTGGTAGAAGGGATGCAGCTACCCTATAGAAATGACCGCAAGACAATCGCTCAAGCCGCTGCTGAGATATGGGCCTCTCAAAATCATTACTTTTGCAAAACTGCTTGAACACCCTTGACTTTTCACGTGGCACGTGCCACGGCGGTCACTGAGATGTATCAAAAGTAGTCAATTACGGGGTAGAAGGGATGGGGCTACCCAGCAAAAAAAGACCGCAGGCCATTCGGTCCAGCGGTTGCTGAGATATAAGCCTCTCAAAAGCGTTACAGGCCGGGCCGGGCCGCTCATACTGAGATTTTTCCGTTATATTGAAAAGACTTCGCTTCGCTCGCTGCGCTCGCTCGCTCGTAATAACGGAAATTTCTGAGTATGAGCGGCCGGCCGACCGGCCGGCCGTGGTCACGATTTTGCGACGCTTATATCTCAGCAACCACTTGACCGATTTACATGCGGTAACTTTTGTAGGGTAGCTTCATTCCTTCTACCAAGGATTGGACTATTCCCGATGCATGTGGGTGACCCTTTATGCACGTGCCACGTGCAAAACGAAGAGGTGTCAGTTTTGTAATAATTGCAATATCTCGGTGACTACCTGGCCGATTGCGCTGAAAGTTGGCATGTAGGCAGGCACTCACTAGGCAATGCATATCCATGTGCCAGAGTTGGGGTGCTGCTGCACGTGCGCACGTGCAGGGGTCGTTTCCAGATCTCGAGAACGCCTGGACCGATGGCGCTCAAATTTGGTACACGGTTAGGGACCAGTTAGTAGGGTGCCGTGCACACTGCACAAGTCAGTTGGGACCCATTCTGCACGTGCGCACGTGCGGGGTGCCGCTTTCCAGATCTCGAGAACGGCTGGGCCGATTGTGCTCAAATTTGGCACATCGCTAGAGACCGGTTAGTAGGGTGCCATGCACAACTCAGTTGGAGGTACCCCCTCGCAATTTCGCACGTGCAAGGCTCACCCTCTCGCACGCTCCGTGAGTCGCCCCAAAAGGCGTTATACTGGTGAATTAACACGAGGTAGAAGTGACACAGCGAAATGCTAGTTTAAAAACATACATCAAAAAGTATGACGGCAGCAGAAGCTTATGACCGCTGTTAACCCAGACAGCATAGGAAACCACTAGCGTTATGGCGAACTAATTGCCAGACCATAAATCGTCAGATGTGATTTCTTTGAATCAATATCGAGCATGGTCATGAGCATAAACTAGATCATACCACCACTGAAGCCAGCGCCGCATTCATAAATCGTAAACCGACCCAATTATTTGTGACCAGCATTCCATGATTGGTCATTCATTCTGTTTGCGATCGTACTTTGCCATTAGGGACCCTGTTTTTGTTTAATTTCGTTGGAATATTGGAACGTATGACCGTCAAATGCACTGCAGTAAGATACAGCCAGCTGACGTATAGCCGACTACAGAATGATGTTCCACTTTTCACAGGCAATTATTTGCCTGGAGTGGTAGGCTGTGCCGCATCACACGGGCTAAGTTCACAAATTATAGCTTTGTCCCAATGCTCACAATCGACACGCTTAATTGCGTGATAAACGGCACAACTTAGCGCTCCGGTCATCTGATAGCTTCTGAGGAGTGGAACATCATTTTGTAGTCGACTGTACAGCAAACTGGCTCGGGTACCTTTTTCTCAATCGAATATTGGTTACAGGTATCGTACAACAGCCAACTTTACAAACAGAACTTTAGGGAAATACTTTTTATGTGACGACACCGGATTCCCACAGTAGCGTGGAGCCAAAAACATCAGCACTTATTATACAATACATATTCATTGTTTTGTTCGATAATGGTTTCGCAGAAAGTGCTATTTCTATCAAACTTCGAACAATTCGCCTTTCCTCAAACTCAGGCTAATTAAAAAAAAAACGGTCTAAAAACGACACCTATATGATTTAGCATGACACAGTAAAGGATAACAAAACAAAATATATCAAAGTAAATAAAGCATAAATGTATGCCTATCAATTCGAAAATGGTTCACTAATTTCAGTGTCCATTAAATCCGGGAGGCAAGCGTCACTTTTGTGATATAGGGTCGCTTTGATATCACATACCGTTGCAGTCGTAACATCTGATTGGTCGTTGTGCCCTGCAGCGCAGTGCCATCGGGCCGTATCCATCATCGTTCAGCTGCCTCCCCCTCCCCCCCCCCCTCTGGCTCAGACTCCCCCCCCCCCTGTGGGCGTCTGAGCACTGCTAGGACACTGCCAGTACCACAGCAGAATCACAAGCCCGGGCAGAACTGCGATAGGCTATGCTGCTAGCTAACAAAGGCGGCGGCCAGGGCGGACAACACAACACAGCTCGGACAATTAGCCATTGACAGTTGGCAGCCATTGCGACTCCGCTGGTGGCACTAAGGCCGCTTTGACCGTTTACCGTCCATTATAGTAATAGGCGTGCAACGGACAAAGGATTGGCAAAATGTTATCAATGCATATTGGCTATTGCTAATGAAAGCGACTATCGGGCTTGATGCCAAGGCACGAAAGTTACACCACGTCTGCGAATTTCGCACAGTATGCTAATGAAAGCCGGCTTGCAGCATACTGCCAGCATGATATATATACTGTATAGTCTACGTAGACTATAATATATTCCGTGCTGCCAGCACTCATGACATTCATAAGGTTAGCGTCACGGTTCAAATCCAAACAGATAGGTATCGTAACTAATACCAATGTGCTAGTCCATGTGCACATATGGTCTCTAACTAAGTTGCGATAGCTCCAAATTGTGATCATAACTGTGATCTTAAATCACATGCCGCCGTGGAGAGTTTCACAGCACCTTCATCACTTCAATTGCAGTTGGCTGCGCCTGTCCGGTATCAACAAAGGACCCACGATCCGCGCGAGTCCAATTAAAATCCAATTATGGATTAGAAACATAATAATCGGGCTGTGCAGAGTAAAAACAAGACAATGAAATTGACGCGGGCAGGTGTTATCCTGATGAGCCCTGTGCTTGTTATCATTATGTCCAGGACCCCTGAGTCTAAACAGACCGGCTAGGCAATTAGTCGGCATATGAACAGAAATACAGAAAGATAAGATTACAAATTACACAGGTGGATGAAAAATACCTATTAATACCTATAATGTAGGAGAATTACGAGAAGCGTATAATGCATGCATTTCATTTACAAAAGTTCATTACATTTTTTTTTTTTGTACACGGTCTCATCATTACCAATAGTCAAAATAATACTATTGGGTTAAGCCAGAAAAAGATGGCGGCTCGGCGCGGTGAAAGTCATCACTGGAGCTGTTGGATACGATAAGAGTGTAGAACATTCGAAGTTCCAACCAGATTTGATAACCTGGCTTTATAACCCCTGTTCGTGTGATTCGTGGTCGTTTACTCTGATCCGGCACGGCAGACCAAAGTGTTCGTATAATCGTCCAGTTCACTAAGAATTGCGTAGCTGATTGTATCGTTTCATTAACCGGAGGACCAAAAGAGTTCTTTGATGAATGTCTATTTCTGGATTACTCGTCACACACTGCACCTCAATCGAATCGTACGACGCCGGCGCCGTTGCGCCGGCGGAGCCGCGTCGCCGTCGTCGTCGTGTCGCGAACTGCCGAGCCGGCCGGCGGCGGCCGGCCCGGCGCGTTGGGGCCGGTCAGCACACATATGTGCTCCAGATGACCCCCAGGCCCTGTAGAGGACCACGTGGACGGCGGAGCTTGGCCGTGCCCGCCGCGCGTTGCCGTCGCTGTGCGGCACGGTACGTTTTCTCTCGAACATGGCCGGCCCGAATTTTCGCGTCGCTCGCGGAAATTCTAAACGTAAGAGAGAAAACATTAACGAAACAACAAACAGCTGCTCGCAGGCAGCGTCTCCGTCCGTATCGTGCAGCAATAAACGAACGCTAAAGCTAAGGCTGTAAACTACATCGGTTGCGCCGCGCTTCGGTCCCAATCTAAGGCTGCTACACTCTAAGGTCGTAAACTACTAGCTCGTACAGGGCCGACCGGCTAAATGAGCCAGGAGCGACACTGCGACAGTGTGAACGCTTAGGGCTGTCGGACGGCTCACAGCTGTTGGCTAATGGCTAAACACCAAACACAAATGACAATTGACCAGTGACAGCAAACAGAATGAGCGGCTCATTCTCACACACGCACACGTCAACCTAACACGAATGACGGACGCAGTTAACACTCACAAATGTCCAGACTCCGACGCTGCTCGGCAGCGGCACACGGTGGTCGTAAAAGACTCACGTCGCCCCACTCGCGCACACATTATCCCTCTGAGTCCATTTACTGTCCGTCACCATCGCACTCGAGACGGCAGAGTCGAGAGACCGGCCGCCTATAGCGTCCAGTGGCAGTGGCCACTTCAACCACCCGCACTCGGCCGTCGGCGCCAGGGAACACGTTCACCACTCGCCCCACAGGCCAGTGTCCGCGGGGCAGATTGTCGTCTGTCACCAGCACTAGCTCCCCGAGCTGCACGTCAGCCGTGGCTGCGCGCCATTTCACCCGCGTGGTGAGCGTCGGGAGGTATTCCCGTCGCCAGCGCCGCCAGATGTGGTCGATTAACACCTGGGTGTGCTTCCAGCGCCGTCGGCCGCACAGGTCACCGTCGACGAACACACCGGGCGGCAGCTGGGGAGACGCGCGACCGATCAGGAAGTGATTGGGGGTGAGCGGCTGGTAGTCGTCGGGGTCGGTGCTGATGTAGGTCAGCGGACGGCCGTTCAGGAGCCCTTCCACCTCGGTGACGACCGTTCGAAGCGTCTCATCGTCCACGGCTCGGTCTCCCAGCACAGTCGTCAGTGCGCGTTTGGCTGACCTGACCAGTCGCTCAAACACGCCACCGAAGTGCGGTGCTCCTGGTGGGTTGAACCGCCACTCAACCCCTTCTTGAGACAGCGTGTCCGCTATCTTTGTCTGGTTCCACTGTTGCAGTGCCTGCCGCAGTTCCCGCTCACCAGCACGGAAGTTTGTGCCATTGTCCGAGCACACGAGGCTGACGTTGCCCCGTCTCGCCATCATTCGTCGCATGGCCATGATGAACGAGTCGGTGTCCAGTGAGTGCGCCAGTTCGATATGGACTGCTCGGGTAGACAGGCAGGTGAACAGGCAGCCATATCTCTTTTCTCGTTTGCGATGTTTCTTCACCGTCAGGGGGCCGAAGAAATCCACTCCTACACGAGCGAAGACCGGGGCCGGCTCGCCCACTCGGAAGGCTGGTAGGTCACCCATCAGCGGCGGTGCTGGCCGGGCTGAGCGTTTCCGGCACAGCATGCAGGCACGTGTGTACCGCTTCACTGCGGCTCTGCCACAGATGACCCAGAACTGCTGCCGCAGGTGAGTCAGCACGTGTTCAGCACCGGAATGGGCGAGCTTCTTGTGTCGGTCGGTGATGATCAGCCGAGTGATGTCCCCGCGTGCAGGTAGTATCACCTGGTGCTTGACCTCGAAGTCCATCTGGGCGTGGCGCAGCCGGCCCCCGACTCTCAGTAGGCCGGTCGAGTCCAGGAAGGGTGTCAGCTGATGCAGTCGGCTGTTCGATGGGAGCCGCCTTCCGTGCTGGAGAGCTGCAACTTCATCGCCGAACTGTTCGGCCTGTGTGCTGAGCAGCCAGACACGCTCAGCTTCTCTCAGCTCTTCAGCAGTCAGCGGTCCCGTCCGCCGATCAGCAGCTGCTCGGCTGCGGCTGTTGTGAGTGAACCTGCGCACCCACGCTGTCACACGCAGCAGCCTGAGCCATGATGAGAACCGGCTGGGGTTTATGGCCGGCTCAGCTCCCCCAGTGGCGCAGGCTATTACCCTCATTTCGGCCGTTTCCTCGTCTCTCGGGCGCTCCGTCGTGCGGGGCGGCGCGGCGGGCCAGTCCTGGCGACGGCGCCGCAGGAAGGCCGGACCTTGAACCCACACGCCGCCGGGCGCCAGCTCCGTCACCGAGCAGCCTCGGCTGCATATGTCCGCTGGGTTCAGTGGCCCTGGCACGTGTCGCCATTGAGTCACGTCTGATGCATCCTGGATCTCGGCGATGCGGTTTGCGACGAAGGTGTTAAACCGCCTGCTCTCGCTGTTGATCCACTGGAGTACGGTGGACGAGTCGCTCCAGAAGATGGTCTCGTTGATGGCCATATCATGCTCTGCCTTGATGGTGTCAGCCACGCGGACGGCCATGACAGCGGCCTGTAGCTCCAGTCGGGGTATGCTGAGCTGTTTGATGGGTGCGACCCGCACCTTGGACATCACGAAGCTGCAGTAGCCGGTGCCATCCTCGAACTCGAACCGCAGATAAGCCACCACGCCGAACGCAAGCTCAGAGGCGTCACCGAACACGTGCAGCTGACAGTTTACGACCGCTCTGCCATCGGGGCGATAACAGCGGACCACTCGTACACAGTCCATGTCGTTCAGCTCCAGCTGCCAGCTGTGCCACTGAGCGAGGAGTTCACTGTCGCTGATGGCCTCGTCCCAGTCCCATCCGCCGAGCCAGATCTTTTGGATGAGACATTTGGCGCGGACAATGAACGGAGCCAACATGCCCAGCGGGTCGAACACTGCTGACGTGATGCTCAGGATGGAACGCTTGGTGTTCCCACTGTCGACTTTCTTGACCTTGAACCTGAATTGGTCATCCTGAGCGCACCAGTGAACACCCAGCGTCTTCATCCATCTGTTCTCACCGGTCAGGTCAAGGTCGCGCAACTCCTCACACTTGTCCTCAGGCGGCACGTCCTTCAGCACCACGTCTGACGTGCTCGTCCATTTTGTCAGGTGGAAGCCGCCGGCGCTCAGCAGAGAGTTGAGCGAGTTGACCAGCTCCCGTCCCTCTCTCTCGGTGTCGACGGAGTCCAGGTAGTCGTCCATGTAGAAGCGGCTGACGATCTTGTCGGCCGCCCGAGGGTGTTTGTCTCTGCCGTCTTCTGCGCATCGTCGCAGCACGTAGGTGGCCGTGCTTGGTGATGACTTAGCACCGAATATGACCACGTTCATTTGATACGTTTCTGGGTCCTTTGTTGTGTCCATGTCTCGCCAGAGGAACTGTTGTGCGTGTCGGTCCTCAGCACGGATGGTTATCTGGTGAAACATCTGTTTCACATCAGACGCGATCGGCACGCTGCCCTGTCGGAACCTCATGAGCACGCCGGCGAGTGAGTTCAGATTGTTTGGCCCGGTGATGAGGTTGTCGTTCAGTGACGTGCCACCACATCTCGCCGCTGCATCGAACACGACGCGCACCTTTCCTGGCTTGTTTGGGTTCTGAACGGCGTGGTGGGGCAGGTACCACGTCCGCTCGTGCGTGCGGTGCTCTCCGCTGACCTTACTGGCGTGACCTTGGGCGATGTAGTCGTTCATTGTGGCTTGATACGACCGACAGAGGTCAGGGTCGCGAGCCAGACGTCTCTCGACCGCTCTTAGACGAGTGAGAGCGGTTTGTCGGTTGTCCGGTAGTTGCACATTGTCAGCGCGCCACAGGAGACCAGTTTCGTATCGGTTTCCGGTCCGTCTCGTGACGTTCTCCAGAATAGACATGGCTCTCTGATCTGCCTTGGAGTGCAGTTGTGCGCTCTCGTATTTCGTACCGAAAGCCTCCGTCGTCCAAAACTGCCTCACTTGGTTCTGAAGTTCGACGAGCGCGCTGTTTTCGTCACCGACACGGACATGATTCACAACTCTGTCGTCTGACAGGTTTCGACTCGGCGCGCGGCCGGTGACTGTCCACCCGAGCAGCGTCCTCACGGCACACGGAGTCCCGGCCGGCCCTTCAATTACGTCACGTGGCACGATCAGTTCTATCATGTCAGTACCAAGTAGCACTTCTACTTGACCTCGTGTCGTGCTCGGTAGATCCAGGTCGGCGAGATGAGACCACTTGCATTTCTCTCGTGACCAGTCTATGGCGTGGTTCGATACATTTAACGTCGGCGTCGTTTGGGCGTTCCGTATTTCATGACGGGTACCGCTGCTGCTGACGGGCTCGATCTCGAAGGACACACGGCGTGAATTGAGTCTTTCGCTCCCGTTTATGGTACTTAAGACCAAGCTGTTGATAGGTCCAGAGATACCGAGCCGGTCACTCAAGCCTTCAGTCACCAGTGTGACCTGACTTCCAAGGTCGAGGAGGGCATGGGATGTGCAGCTCCCGTTAGGGCCATACACTGTTATCGGCAGTGTCTGCAGCAAAACTTTACAGGGCGGCTCGGCCGCCGCGGTGCCCACATGTTTCACTGCTGACGGCGCGCCGCTGGCAGCACTGCGCCGTGGAAACACACGCTCTCCGTTGTGCAGAAGCGTGTGGTGACGTTTCCCACAGTTCTCGTGTCCACATTTTGTACTAGACGTGCACGCGGCGCTGATGTGGCCTCGCACGAGACAGTTGAAGCAGAGCCCGTTTCGACCGGCCACTTCGGCTCTCTCACTCGCCGTCAGCTGTAGGAATTTGTCGCAGATCTTGATGTCATGAGCCCCATGACAGACTACACATGTGTCCTCACTCCCGGCCGGCGCCGCTGCCTTTATTGCTGTCATCTTCGGTTTTACGACCTCCCGGAGCGCGGTCGGCGCTGACGCTGTCGCGTAAACACGCCGTGGCCGGCCCTCCCCACTGTTGACCTCGGCCTTGGATGGCTTGTGGCCCGTCAGGGTCAGGGACGCACGACCAGCAGCCACGTAGCGGCGCAGCCAGCTGTCCAGGTCGGCCAGAGTGGGGCGAACGAGTCCGCTGTGTACAGCGTGCTCGCCCCACTTCAGCGCCAGCGCAGCGGGAAGCTTCGAGATCACGGCTGTTACATTGGTGGCAGCCGAGATGTCCGCGTCGTAGTGAAGGCACTGTAGCACACGGACCGCGGTGCGAAGGTCACGTGACAGCTCTGTCACAGCCGACATATCACCATCTTTCACCGGCCGCGAATCGAGCAGTTTTTTCATCGTCGCGTGAATGACCCGTGCAGGGTCACCGAACTCCTCCTCTAGCTCACGCAGAGCCTCACCGTACAGAGAAGAGTCGCACAACATACCGCGCACTGATTCCTTGGCCGGCCCGGTGAGATGAGCCTGGAGATAGGTCAGGCGCTCGACGTCAGTCAGGTCGTCTCGATCGTGCACTAGAGCCCTGAACAGCGCGATCCATCTCGGCCATTCCAGAGCGGAGCCGCTGAACTTATCCAGGGTCACTCGAGGCAGCTGTGGAGTCGTTTGCTGTCTCACGGGCTGTAGCGGGCGTTGTGCTTCCTGCTGGTGACGGTCGTCGTATGGCCGCGCGCTCACCAGTTGTCCGTACTGGGAGGACTGCTCCACCCAGTCCCGGGTGCGTGAGAACCTGTCACCCGGCTGCAGCGGCTCACGCGGCTGGGCGGCTGGCTCACTTGGGGCTGCGGCAGCAGGCCGAGCTAGAGCCTGACGGTCGACGGCAGATGACTGGTGGCCATACTCCTCCTCCTCGAGCAGCTCCAGCTCCAGCTGACGGCGTTCAGCTTCGTCGGCGAGCTGTTGAGCTTCGAGAGCTGCCCGCTGTCGTGCCAGTTCTGCCTCCTGCCGCGCCCGCTCCGCCTCCTGCCGTGTCAGCTCCGCCTTTGCCGCGGCCGCGCGCTGGCCTTGCTCCGCTGCGAGCTTGCTTAGCGCGGCTCGGCGGCGGGCTGCGCTGATGGTGGACGACGCTGCGCTGCCGAAGGTCTCGCTGCGGGTATGACATGCCTGCGAGCTGCGCGTAGATTTAGCGTCACACCGTGCGACCGCCTTTGCGGTCGATTTCGCGTCGGACTTCGCTTCCGACATCACTGCGTCGGACTTCGCTTCCGACATCACTCGTTCACTGCACTCGCGTCGGACTGTACGTCCATTCACTCACTAGTTCACATACATCCGGCCCGGAGGACCAAAATGTTCGTGTGATTCGTGGTCGTTTACTCTGATCCGGCACGGCAGACCAAAGTGTTCGTATAATCGTCCAGTTCACTAAGAATTGCGTAGCTGATTGTATCGTTTCATTAACCGGAGGACCAAAAGAGTTCTTTGATGAATGTCTATTTCTGGATTACTCGTCACACACTGCACCTCAATCGAATCGTACGACGCCGGCGCCGTTGCGCCGGCGGAGCCGCGTCGCCGTCGTCGTCGTGTCGCGAACTGCCGAGCCGGCCGGCGGCGGCCGGCCCGGCGCGTTGGGGCCGGTCAGCACACATATGTGCTCCAGATGACCCCCAGGCCCTGTAGAGGACCACGTGGACGGCGGAGCTTGGCCGTGCCCGCCGCGCGTTGCCGTCGCTGTGCGGCACGGTACGTTTTCTCTCGAACAACCCCGTTTTCTGCGACCGCAGCCAACACGAAAAAGTATGTACAGCCCACCGCTAAAGTAATGTGCGGTTTTACCAATCTCAACGGATGGCTTTGACTGGCGATTTTGTTAATGCGGAGTGATCGAAAAGAAGACGTCAATAGATAAAGTTGCAGCTGCAAGGGTAACGATACAGGTTAGCTACATTCAAAGTTTCATTGTAGTCTGGCTAATCATTCCTAAGCTTCAGAAGCAGAACATACACAGGACTGAAACCGCACATTACTTATGCCGTGGACTGTACCTACGGACCGAATGACAAGTCCAGTGCAGATTCAAATGAGCCTAGGTGGTCTCTTTTACTTTGCAAAATAACATAATCAAGCACCAGATACAAATCCCCCGCATCTCTTTTTATATCTTTAGCAGCTGTTGCTCTCTCAGCAGCAATAGACGGGCACCTACCTGTAATAGCAGGAAACACTGACAGCAATGACCAGCTTTGAGGCGTCGGACCGCATGAAAGACCGTATGATAGACCATAGGTACTGCACAATGCATACAGATGCCAGTACAAAGAACGTCCACGACCACGACGAGCAGCAGCGAGCAACCGTCGGACGTTGTCGGACCTACCTATAGAATTTGTCAGGCCAGGCGCCACGCAGACGGCACCTGGCCTGCGTGGTGCCGTCTGCGTAGCGCCGGGTGACCATCAGGGGTAAACTTCGATTGTGAATACAGCCACACAAATAACCCGTTACCCGTTACTCCTACCCCTGCCCTTAACTCGTAATTGTGAATACGGCCACAGGAGGCTGAACAGGAGACGGCAAAAGGCCAGCGTGGCCGGGATCACCAGACCTACCTATAAACGTCCGCACGCGACGGGCAGGGGCGGGCTCAGAGCGCCATCTTCCGTCCCTCTATGCTGATCTGTACGGCGCGCTGCATCTTGGCTCGCCGCCCTCGCTCCTTGAAGGCGCGCTGATGTCGCTCCAAGCGGGTTACCTCCTTCTTTGTCACCTGCACTCAGAGGGGGAGATGAGAGCGTCAGACACAGGAGTGGATGAGCATACAGCGCATACATGGACGGTGCTTAGGCTGCGAGACAAGGGAGTGCCTGGAACATAGAGACGGCGAAAGACGTAGAGAGGGGTCAGAGACACAGTAAGGTGCGTAACACCTACCTGTGGGATACAGGGGGTCTTTGAGGCACAGGGGAAGAGGCTCATGATACACGGATGTACAGACAGACAAACTGCCATACCACGCACAATTCACAGTGTGGTCTAGCTGTCTCCTCTTGTCTCCTCTGCAGCAAGCGATCGGCCTCTGAAATGCTCAGTAGCTAGTTCAGCCCGTTACACTGATCACACACCTCTAATTCCGACATCGTCTACCACAAAATCATCGATTGAATTATCACTCAGAACTTAGTACAGAGAACGGTAGACTAAACGGACAACTCACCGGCGCACACTCTCCGGTGTTGGTCCACTTGGGTCGGTTAACGTAGTCCTTGTCCGACATCCGGGGCACTCGGGCACGCCCCACCCAGCCGGGATCGCCCGGTCTCAGCACCCTGAAAACGGTCAGGTCCGGTCAGAGCAGGTTGGGTCGGGGCAGGGAAAGTTGGGTCAAGGCAGGGCAGATTGAGTCAAGGTCGGTTGATCCGGGTACCGCTGGATTGTACAATCTGCGGTGGATAGAAAAAAAAATCACACACACAAACACATCCCATCCCAATAAAGAAAAGAACAAAACAATCCCGCAAGCACATGGAAACAAAGAAGCACACATACACACGAAGCACAGGTGCCGGTGCGGTTATACGACTCACTTTTCCTCGAGCTGTTTGGGATCGCGGTCCTCCCGGGGCCGTTTGCTGCTCTGTTCCATGTCTCGCTGCTGCCGCTCCTCCTTGGACATGGCTGTGGTAAGACAGAACAGAGGCGGATTAGAGGGAACAACTGCAGGGGCTGATAGTCGCACCTCCTTGGACGGAACAGACGGGTCAGAGGGGGATGAGTTAGTTATCCCCTACAAGGTCTGATAGCCTTGTGTCCTTGGCGGCTATCAGAGTCCTACGCGGTCCTTGGACATGGCTACGGGAACAGAACAGAGATGGGCGAGAGCTGATAGTTCTAAAATTATGACGAAAAGATATCTCGTCACAAAAAAACACCATCAAATCACGGAACGGTTGAACAATTCCTGATCAACTCATATTCATCATTTATCAGTAAGAACGTAGTGAACATTATTGCATCAACAATCTGTACATGAACTAGCTCACAAGTGGCGCCACTATTTACTAGTAACGTCAAATACGATAGAAAAGAACCCCAGGGATAATGAAGAAACCATGACTCTTCTCCGTCCCCAGCGTTTACTACAGCAATGAGCATGCAGGGTGTACTACTAACCGGCGAAGTCTGTAGTGAGGTTGAAGATGGGCCGCGACCAGGTGCTGATCAGCTTTCCGGCCAGCGTGCGGTTCTCCTTGGTCTCGCGCGGGTGTTTGTAGAGGTACATCACCGCCTTGCCGATGCCGGAGGACTTGAGTAGCTGCTGGTCCGGCATAGGGAACTGGGGGTGGGAGGAGACGACGGGGTCAGGGCGGTCAGGTTAGCCGGGAAGACAGTGGTACGAGAGGGGAACATGCTTCGAAAGACACAGACTTTCATTTCAGCGACACCCGACATTCAGCTACTAGCGACACCTGGCATTGAAGTATTACTACCAGTAAAACGCCTTTTGGGCGAAGAACGAGCGAGCGAGATAGTGAGCCCTGCACGTGCGCAAGGGCGAGAGGGTACTTCCAACGGGCTTGCGCAAAGCACCCTTCTAACCGGTCTCTAGCGGTGTACCAAATTTGAACGCAATCGGCCCAGCCGTTCCTGAGATCTGGAAGCGGCATTCTGCACGTGCGCACGTGCAAACGGGGTCCAAACTGACTTTTGCACGGCACCCTACTAACTGGTCCCCAACCGTGTACCAAATTTGAGCGCAATCGGCCCAGCCGTTCTCGAGATCTGGAAGCGCCCCCTGCACGTGCGCACGTGCAGTAGCACCTTAACCGCAACACATGGGAATGCATTGCCTGGTGGGTGCCTACCTGTATGCCAAGTTTCAGCGAAATCGCCCCAGTAATTACCGAGTTATTAAAATGGGAACAAATTTGACACCTCTTATTGTTGTATTTTGCACGTGCACTGGGGGTGACCCACATGCATCGAGAGTATCCTTTTTTTGGTAGAAGGGATGCTGCTATCCTACAAAAATTACCGCAAGTCAATCGCCTAAGCGGCTGCTGAGATATGAGCCTCTCAAAATCACTACTTTTGCAAAACAGCTTGAACACCCTTGACTTTTCACGTGGCACGTGCCACGACGGTCACTGAGTTGTATCAAAAGTAGTCAATTACGGGGTAGAAGGGATGGGGCTACCCAGCAAAAAAGACCGCAGGCCAATCGGTCCAGCGGTTGCTGAGATATAAGCCTCTCAAAAGCGTTACAGGCCGGGCCGGGCCGGGCCGCTCATACTGAGATTTTTCCGTTATATTGAAAAGACTCACTTCGCTCGCTGCGCTCGCTCGCTCGTAACAAACACTGCCGTCTCTCTAATTTCCTCTAGATGTCGCTTAGCTGCAGGAGGAGACCCTCCTAGCCCTTTCCACAGCTGTCCTTTGTCCCATACAATCTTTCTCGAACGGTTTCCATCCACCCCACTCCCCCTCCCTCTCCATCTGTCCGTCCTGGCCTCATCCAGCCGCCCTCGTCCTACCCAGCCCTCCTAGGTGTTGCTCGTCTGACACGGAGCCACCATACGTCTCCCACTGATTTTCACCGTCTAATGCTGAGCCCCCCCCCCCCCCCTCCGTCCCACTCAGATCCCCTACAATCAGACAAATTCCTCCCATCTCACATTCCCCACCCACTCCCAATCGTCTGCTCTCAGCACCCAGTCCTCTCTCACCGTCTGTAGCAGGCTGAGCAACTGCTCCCTGATCTTCAGACTGGGCAGCGAGCGGTCCGGCATCGGCGCCAACCAGTCCGTCAGCACCGAGAGCACGTTCGACTCGAGGAAGGCCAGTTGAAGATCCTGCTTACCCAGCTGAGACATGGCCGTCTTCAGCATAGAGATTTTTCGGGTGGCTGGTTTACGGTTTTGGTTAAGCTCACGATCGTCCTGAGGTTGGGGAAGGGGAGGTGTGGCGTCAGCGTTGGGAGAGGCGCTAGGGTAGCACTGCAAAACAATGGAGGTGAAGCGAATAAAGACAGGTTTACACAAACATTGCCAGAAGACAATCACAAGCATCGCAGAGCATCGGCACCGAACAAAGCGCTCCAGTCGTGAACGTCCACGAGACATTTCAAGTCAAAAAAGAAAAGTAATGCAATCGGTCTATCTAGATATTAAATCACGATTAGGGGAGAGTGGGGTAAGCTGCCCAGGGTTTTACAATCTCATATGTTATTCGAAAATGACGATCGGAAAGCAAAAACTTGAAGTTTCAACGGAAGCCGACATCATTTTTCTCCAAAAAATAACACACTTTCGTGCCTGAAATATGATAGCTTTTATGCTATTAAGCATTTTCCTGAAGAAGTGAAAGGGGGCATCTTACCCCACAGGGTGGGAAAGACGCCCCCTGGCGTTGGGGAAGATGCCCCCTGCACTATAAGTGACATAAATGGGCACGTGAATGGCCTGAACGAATCAGTAGTCCCTTTGAGCCTGCAATAGACACTAAACGTCATCGTAAGGGCCCTCAAAAGTAGTCGTAAGGGGCTTCAGAGGTCATCGTTAAGGCCATCATTGTTCAGCGCGGCCAAACAAGCCTTCGTGGTGGCGTTCGGAGACCGCTGTGGGACCCTTATAGGTCTTCATGATGCTTGAGGGCCCTCGAGCCCATCGTGCGGACCTCAGATGCCAGCTGGCCCGTGGAGCCAACGTGGGAGCCCTCAAAGGATGTCATGAGGGGCCTTGGACCCAGTAATGGGGCCCACAGAGGCCGTCGTGAGGGCTCTCAGAGTCAGATGCCGCCCAAAAAGTCGCTGTGTGGGCCGAGAGACCGGCATGGGGAGCACCTGACCGTACTGGACTCTCAATAGTCCCACATCGGCTTTTGTCTCTCATCACAAGTATGTAATAAATGATTTGACGGGTTCCTTGAAGGCCAGACTACGGATTTAGGGGGGCGTCTTTCCCCATCAGGGCAGGGGGCATCTTACCCCAAGGTACCGAATTAACATTTAATCAGTACAATTTGTTAGCCGTAAAGCTACACCCTGAAACAAACTGTTTGGGACACAGTACACGCATGTTAATGTATCACGACCATAGCAGGGGACATAAAAATTATTTACCTTCTTTGATATTTACAATGTTTTGACACCAAAATATTTTTTGAAAGAAGCAAATAAAAAACATGCAATCACCAGCCAGCCGTTGCCCAACTGAGCTTCGCAAATTTGTGTGCAGTTAACAAGGCAGTCTTCCACTTTACGCTAAGAACATTAATTTCCAGGTTCGATTCTTTGTTTCGCCGCTAGAGGGGGTGGGGCGTCTTTCCCACCCTGGGCATCTTACCCCACTCTCCCCTACTAGCCACTATCACAAATAATCTCATGTCTCCCTTATCCCTATCCTTCACAGCAGCTGCAGTGCTGCATCCATCCACCAACCAGCTCACCTCTGCCGCTTCTCGCATCTGACGAATCAACTGCATTATCAGATCATCATTGTCATTGATGATGTCGATATTCTTGCGTTTGCGGCGTCGCGAGTTTTCGTTCTTTTTGCGCATGCGCATCAGTTCGAAGTCGGACATGCCGGTGTTTTCAGTCTCTCCATCGGCGGCTGTGATTCCCTCGTCCGAGTCGGAATCGGAGGGAGGTGGGGCGGCCGCCGCCGGCTGACAGGAGAGAGGGCACAAGTCAGGCAGAGCTGGCGCCTAGCATTCATAGTTTGGACATCTATCAGCACAAGGTTGACTCAAATACTGAATCAATGTTACTGGCAAATGATTAAGAAAACACCAAGAGGAATTAGCAAAACAGTCAACAAATAACGGATAGGCAGTGGCGTCGACCATCGTGACGACGCGTCTTTCATTTCCCGACTTTTCTAGGTCGACCCACGACCACAAACAACAAAAGACCACCCGGAAAAGTTACAGAGCTGCAGACCTCTATTCCAGCTCAGGCTGACTCACCTTTTCCTTGTCTCCGTCCTCGGCGTCGGCCTTGTCTCCGTCTCCGGCCGTCTCCTTGTCTCCCTCTCCCTCATCTCCGGAGGCGGCGCCGCCCTCCTTCGTGCCGCCTCCTCCCTCTCCGTCACTTCCCTCACTATCGGACATGATGCGTCGCTTTCGCTTCCGTCCGGCAGTCTCAGTGTCGGAGCCGGCGTCGGAGCCTACCTTCTTCTTGGCGCCCTGCGAGGAGCGGAAAAAGGCAGAGTGGTGAATACCCATCGGTGAATCGGCGTGAAAGTAACCGGTCAGGTTATCCCTCGCAGCAGCCACGGGGAAGGCTCATAGAACACCGCTACGTGTTAGCTGCATAAAACGGAAAATGATGCGAGGGAAATTAGCTTCACAGCCACTGTTCATGAAATAACTGTCCACGGCCCCTTTCGCTTTCGACTAGCTCCCGAAGAAAGCAGAACTCAGAATCTTTAAAGATAAACGGTGGACCGAGAAAAGGGGACAGAAAGGCGAAAGTTTGATGAAATATAAGGCATTCATGCCAGTCGGGAATATTTTAGAATTGAAACATTGAAAGCGTAGGCATCCGGTCAAATGTAAGAAAGATCTGGGGAGCAACCTACGGACAATTAGTCCAGAAATGCAGCTGACTGCAATGGAAGCCCACTGACCGTTTCGCCCTCGGAGTCGGAGCCACTGCCGGCGCGGCTCCTCTCGTCGTCGCTGTCCACCACCGACTTCCGCTCCTCGTCTCCTGACGCCCGGCTGCCGCTCCTGCTCCTGCTCCTGCTGCCGCTGCGACTGCGGCTGCGGCTCTTGCTGCGGCTGCCGCTGCGACTCCTACTGCGACTCCGGCTGCCGCTGCTGCTCCTGCTGCCGCTCCTGCTGCGGCTTCTGCTGCGACTGCCGCTGCCACTGCGACTGCCACTGCCGCTGCGACTGCCGCTGCGACTTCTGGCGCTGCCGCGACTCTTCGGCCGGCTACCGCTGCGGCTGCGACTGCGGCTGGCGGCGCTGCCTGCCGCACTGCGGCTGCGACTGCGACTGCCGCTCTTACTGCGGCTTCGTCCACGACTGCCACTGCGGCTCCGGCTTCGGCTCCCTGCCGCACTGGCACTTCGGCTGCGGCTACGGCTCTTACTGCGACTCTTGCTGCGACTTTTGCTGCGACTTTGGCTCCGACTCTTGCTCCGACTCTTACTGCGGCTCTTGCTGCGACTTTGGCTTCGACTCTTGCTTCGACTCTTGCTGCGGCTGTTCCTGCTCTTACCAGATGCGGCAGAGTTGGCGGAGCCGCTCCTGCCAAACCAACAACACACATAAGTCCAACTGACAGACCAAGACAGTAACCTCAAATCATCGTAACAATACAATTGATGATATTATGCAGGATGCCTTCAGGAATAAATTAATTACACCTGGTAAACTAGATACCACTGCTGCAAATTATTTCAGAAACTGAGCAGGCTTAATGCTAGTCTAATGAAACTCTATTGTTTCGCAGGCGAACTCTACCCTTCCCAGTACATCCTGCCCCTATCATTCATGTCACAGTGGGCATCGACTGGCTGGTTGCCCCGCTCCCCCTTCCACAGACCTGGAGCGGGCGCCGGCGGCCGACCGGCGGCTGCCCACCGATCGGGCCGAGCCGACCGACATACGGTCATCCTCCTGCTCCCCGGCCGGCTCCTTCACTCCGGCCGGCGTGTCCTCCCCCTGGGACGGCATCTCCTCGTCGGAGGGCGCGAACGCCTCGTCGCCGCTGTCGCCGCCCGCATCACCGCCGCCGCCGCCGCGGGCCGGGCTGCCCGCCTCGCTGCCCGACCGGCTTCCGGCGTTACTGCCTGAACGGCTGCCGGCGTTACTGCCGGCGGCACTCGCGGCACTGCCGGGTCTGGGAGAAAAAAAAACAGGTCAAATGCAGTCAATTGGTGGATATATAGATGCTCCGTTACTTATAAGCATATTGGATGTATTGGTATGTTAAAAAATAAGAAGCAGAACACTTGTGATAAGTGTAGAAATTTTTAGCAAAACATGCAATGTTGCAAAAATAATGAGGGATGAGTTCACAAGAAATGCACCAACACATCATAAACCCCATACAGTTTCAAAACTGCGGCATGAGTACCCAAATATTAGGGGAGAGTGGGGAAAGATGCCCAGGGTTTTACTATGTCATATATTATTCGAAAATGACGATGGGAAAGCAAAAACCTGGAGTTTCAACGGAAGCCGACATCATTTTTCTCCAAAAATATCACACTTTCGTGCCTGAAATATGATAACTTTTTTTGCTATTAAGCATTTTCCTGAAGAAGTGAAAGGGGGCATCTTACCCCACAGGGTGGGAAAGACGCCCCCTGGCGTTGGGGAAGATGCCCCCTGCACTATAAGTGACATAAATGGGCATATGAATCGTCTGAACGAATCAGTAGTCCCTTCGAGTCTGCAGTAGACACCAAACGTCATCGTAAGGGCTCTCAAAAGTAGTCGTAAGGGGCTTCAGAGGTCATCGTTAGGGCCATCATAGCCCAGCGCGGCCAAACAAGCCTCCGTGGTGGCGTTCGGAGACCACTGTAGGGCCCTTATAGGTCTTCATGATGCTTGAGGGCCCTCGAGCCCATCGTGGGGACCTCAGATGCCAGCGCGGCCCGTGGAGCCAACGTGGGAGCCCTCAAAGGATGTCGTGAGGGGCCCTGGAGCCAATAATGGGGCCCACAGAGGCCGTCGTGAGGGCTCTCAGAGTTCAGATACCGCCCAAAAAGTCGCTGTGTGGGCCGAGAGACCGGCATGGGGAGCACCCGACCGTACTGGACTCTCAATAGTCCCAGACCGGCTTTTGTCTCTCATCACAAGTATGTAATAAATGATTTGACGGGCTGCTTGAAGGACAGACTACGGATTTAGGGGGGCGTCTTTCCCCATCAGGACAGGGGGCATCTTACCCCAAGGTACCGAAGTAACATTAAATCAGTACAATTTGTTAGCCATAAAACTACACCCTGAAACAAACTGATTGGGACACAGTACACGCATGTTAATGTATCACGACTATAGCAAGGGACGCAAAAATTATCTACCTTCTTTGATATTTACAATGTTTTGACACCAAAATATTTTTTGAAAGCAGCAAATAAAAAACATGCAATCACCAGCCAGCCGTTGCCCAACTGAGCTTCACAAATTTTTGTGCATTTAACAAGGCAGGCTTCCGCTTTACGCTAAGAACATTTATTTCCAGGTTCGATTCTTTGTTTCGCCGCTAGAGGGGGTGGGGCGTCTTTCCCACCCTGGGCATCTTACCCCACTCTCCCCTACCACAAAAAGGAACAGAGCAAGAGATATAGGTACCTATGTCAGTTTGCAGGAGTTTTGGAAAATTAATATTCAGTTTTGTTCCCAGGAAAAAATATTGACTAATAACATGGCCTGACAGATTCTGAGGTCATTGTGGCACCACATGTCTTTGGAAGTTGTCATAAAATACAGAAGCTAAAAATTTGGGTATTGGTAGGGCAGATGTCACACAAAGGTTCTGCAACCAAGGAGAGACGCTATGCTATACCAAGAGATGGTTCTTTCTAACAAATCCAAAACAAACTTAACCTAACCTAGCCTGACCTAACCTAACCTAACCTACAACCTACAACCTACAACCTACAAACTACAAACCTATAACCTACAAACCTACAGTACCTCTCCTTGCTTGGAAAACCTTTGTGTGACATCTGCAGACTCTAGGGGAGAGTGGGGCACATTCGTGCAAAAAATGGATAAACCCATATATCTATTCTTTGGTTAGTGCAATGGCAAAATTGTTGATCGTAGTATGGAAAGGAACTATTGCAGATAGTTTTCCTCTTTAAAAGTTATCCTCTAAAATTATTGTTTCCATTAGAAAAAATGACTTTTAATAACTCTGAACATTTGCACGAAACTGCCCCACCTATGGGGCACATTCGTTCAAGAGGTGGGGCACTTCCGTTCACCCTGCAAAGTTCGAGAAATTACCGGGCATTACCAGAAATTTACCAAAGGAAATTGGCAGGGGGTCATTTCACTCGATTCCTTTCGACAAGAATGCATTGCACAACATATGTAGAAAGAATGGGCTGGCCAACAAGAATGTGCCAACTGCCGGCCTCCGTGACCTCGCCAAGTTCGCGTGAATTGCTCGTCACGACGTCGCAAGCAGTCGAGACTGAGTCAGGCGAGCGTCATTAGAGAAACCTACTACAGATAAAGTCATAAATCGCAAACTAAAAAAAAAATATGCACGAATGTGCCCCCAGGCAGTGCGTACACGAACCTGCCCCACAACGTTATTAGTAATATATTTCAAAATTTCTTTTTGAAAAAATGACACTTTTTCAACAAACAAGTTTGCAGCAGTTCCGTGAATAGAGTGAGCTTCTTCACCCCCAATTTTGAAAAGCTGAACCACATTTCCGAGTCAGGATCACGAAAATGGATGATATGAGAAAAGTTTGGAAAGCTCACGGATATTACAAATTTGCGTTTTTATCAAGCATGACAGCGGGTACAGTGTTGTCTTCTACGGTGAACGAAGGGCGGCAATGATAGACATATTTCCATAATTTACCTTGAGCTCGTGCAGTCACTCGTGTTCCCATAAACTGCTGAAAACGAATGTGCCCCATGCACGAATGTGCCCCACTCTCCCCTACTAATGCCAAAATTTAGAGTACGTATCTCAGAATCCAGAATATTGATGGTTCCAGCAAATTGATCCTTAGTGCTCTTTTCATAGCTTTATAGCTGTAAAAACTTCTGGACTGCCTGTGAAACATATCAATCAGGACACTATTGCACTTATTGTCTCAGCACATGATGCAGCTAGTGGTATGGGATTTTTGCTTAGACTCTTTGAGACAATTTGACTGGAAAATGTCAATTTTCAATAAATAAGAAATCAAGAATGCTCTTCCTCCAAAACCCTTGACATAGGATCTTGCTAAGAAATTTAAAATATTTTGATCCTGTTGATCAAAAAATATCCTTTACTTTTGATGCTTGGCTTGGAGCACTGTAGGTATAGGCTCAACATACCTGTTTTCTTCCTCACTGTCAGAGGCGGACTGCTCACCACTGCTTCGCCGGCCCTCAGACATGGTGACTGCAATCAAGGAAACACAGGAAGTCAGAAACCTTGCTTCACAATTCACTGTCTGGCCTTTCCGCACTGCATTTTATAAACAAAGAAGCATTCCCCTTCTCCTTGGGTCAGCCATCACACTTCAGACGATATTGAAACCAGTGTCTTTAGACAAAAATACAAGCATGTAAGACAGCAGGAGCAGATATTCAATTGAACTTCATACTTTGTATAATTTATACATAATTAATACCAAGATTTTGATTAAATCCTAATCATAATCAAATTCATAAAAATACCTTAAATAAATGCACAAAACAGTCTTACTTTTTACAACAACCCAAATATGTAAGATCCAATGAACATCATAGGAAATCAAATAAGCATTACTGATAAAAAACAAATGAAGATGAGGATTGCTTTGGAATTATTTTGATTTCAATTTTCAGCAGCAGCACAGCTGCGCAGGCTGCGCATGGACCATGGTGATGACAAACAGGTGGGCAGCATTACACCGTAATTGACTGAACCGATTGGCTTGTGATCCCAAGATTAAGCTTTAAAGCATATTTTCATAAAACAATGGCGAATGAATTTTCTCCACTTAACCTTTTTTTAGAAATCCGGCAAGAAAATCACACAAATTGCACGACAGCCGCGCGCGCACCACCCGTCCAAAATTCAGAGAAAGATCTGTTCTGCGCCAGGATTGTACTATAGCTGTGCTTCCAAATTGCTTCCACATCGCAATTTGTAAAGGAACTTTTTCGTCGTCTTATTTGGGCCGTGGTAATACTTATGCTTTCTTACTTATAATCGCGGAATTTAGAAAGGCCACTTGGCCTCTGGGATCCGGACTTGTCGAGCTATTTGTCTGTATTGTGTGATGTTTCAGTCGTATGGGTGAGTCATGTGCATGAAGCGTGCCCAGTGACTGTCGAGCCTGGCCTTGAATGCAGTGGTTTCCGCATGCGATAGGATGAGCGATAAACGATAAACGATAATTATCGCTGTTAAGTAAATCGGTTATCGTTATCGTTTATCGCTAAATTTTCAAAATAATCGCTCATCCACTTATCGCAAGTTACAAAAATTATGAACGATAAACGATAAAATGTAAAACGGGATGATGAAAAAATGGAAGACGATCGACAGTGTATGCCGCGCGACAGTATGTGTGCGCAACCTGTTGCCATCTGCTAAGTGTATAGATCTGCAAATAAACTTTAAGTACACTTATTTAAGCTGTATTTCTTATCGCTTTTTGTTATCGCTGTTAAAAAACAATTATCGTTATCGTTGTATCGTTTATCGTTTCGCTATCGCTGTTAACAAAACAATTACCGTTATCGTTTTATCGTTTTATCGCTATCGCTGTTAATTTTTTGCAAATTTTTATCGTTTATCGTTTATCGTTATCGCAAACCTTACTTATCGTTTTATCGTTATCGCAGGTCCGAAAATTAGTTATCGCGGAAAGCACTGCTTGAATGAGTCGACTGAATTAGGCGCATCAAGACAACAACAGTCGATGGCAGCGAATTCCAGTCGTTCACGACTCTCACGCTGAACGCGTTTCGTCTGGAGTTAGAGGCGACCCAGCGCGACTCGGAGCCCCTCCCCCCGCGCCCGCCGCGCGTGGTGGCCGGTGCCTACCGGGTGAGACCAGCCACGCTGCCGGAACTCTCCGCGGCGCTGGGCAGGATGTCGTCGTCGAAGGCATGTGGAGAGGACGGAGTGACTATTGGCATGTTACGCATGACTTGGTCTGTGATCGCACCACATGTACTCGAGGTTGTGAACGCGTCACTTGTGTCGGGTGTACTACCGGGAGAATGGAAGCGTGCCACAGTTGTCCCCATCCATAAGTCCGGGAGCACTTCGGAACCTAACAACTACCGGCCTGTGTCTATTCTTCCAGTGGTAGCAAAATTAGTAGAAAGTGTCGTCAGCTCCCAGCTATTGGAGTATTTGATAGCACACTCGGTTCTCACTGATGTTCAGCATGGTTTTCGGCCGGGGCGCAGCACAGAGTCAGCGATGCTGGACACGGTAGGATATCTCATGAACGGCATGGATAAGGGATATATAGGGTGCCTAACAACAGCTGACACATCAAAAGCTTTTGATAGTGTGCAACATTCCAGACTGCTAGAGAAACTTGCCTGGTATGGCATTCAGGACCACTGGTTCAGTAACTGGCTTGAGAATCGTTTTCAGAGGACTAGGGGAGGGGAAACTTTGCTAGAAATCACTCATGGGGTAATCCAGGGATCATTAATCGGGCCAATCTTGTTTTTAATTTTTACAAACGATTTACCGTCATACCTTGAGGATAGCAAAATTGTAATGTACGCCGACGACGTGCAGTTTCTCCATCAGGGTCAACCGCGTCACATTTTGGATCTCCAGCAGAGAGTGGAACACACGGTCAACACAGCTCACCGATGGTTCACTGCAAACAGCCTAAAAATTAATCCTACAAAAACAGATCTGGTGTTAGTTAAGTCCAAAAGGCGTCAACTGAACCATAACTTTACGATCAATTTCGGCAATGCTGAAATTCCTCTGTCACCCGCTGTCAAAGTTCTCGGTATGACACTGGACAGTAATCTGTCATTTGACGCTCAGGTGTCAACCGTTATTCGTCGCTGTTATGCTACCATGGGAGGTCTCGCAAAATTGGCGCGGTCTCTCCCGGAGGAGGTGAAGAAAATGATTATCGAATCTTTAGTTTTTCCCCATTTAGTTTATTGCATGTCAGTCTGGGCCGGATGTGGGACAACTCAGAGGCAGCGTATTCAAAAGGTTATCAACCACTGTGCGCAGATAGTGAAGGGTGTTCCGCGATCTGCCCATGTATCGGCGATACTGAGTGAATTGAGCTGGCCGAACGTGGATGTTTTGGTGGCTGAGCGTGACATGGCCATGATGCACAGCATACTGTATAACGACCAAGCGCCGGCCAGTCTGCGTGAGCGCGTTGTGTATCGCGACACTGTGTCAGTGCGAGACACGAGAGCGACCGATGCCGGTCAGCTGCAGTTGCCGCGAGTCCGCACCGAGCACGCTCGGAAGTTTTTCAACTCCCGAGCCGCGGCACAGTGGAACAGCGCGCCCGCAGAAATCAGGGAAGCTAGCACCGCCGCAAAGTGTCGCAGAATGGCTAGAGATCATTTTACTAGAACCGATTAGATGGTGAGCATGATATGTGATAGCGCTCTTTTAAAGGTGTATATTTTTTTTAGAGTTTTTAATGTCGCTTTGTTTTAACTCGACCATGTTTTAACTATACATAGTTCAATCGTCTGTGTTCCTGTGTGCTGACGCAAAGACGTAAGAGCCACGGTGAGTGGAAGTCTTTAAGAAATAAATGATGATGATGATGATGACTCTGGAGTTGGTCCTGGACTTGGAAAGCTTCCATGTGTGTCCACGGGTCCGGGACGTCGCTGCTCGCGTAAAGAACTTGGACGCGTCAACGTCAACTCCCCCGTGGAGCACTTGGTAGACCGACGTCATTAAGCATCCTGACCTTAGGTCATCGATATCAAAATTCTGAGACACAAATTTTGTACATGCTATTGCTCTTAGCAATCACTGAAAGTTTCAAAGCGATCGGTCACTCGGTGTAGCTATGGCAGACATTGAAACTTTTTATGAGGTGAGGTCACTTCAAGTGACCTGGTGACCTGACCTTGAATGACCTTGGTCTGAAATTTTCACAAAATGTGTAGAATTGATGTGTAATAAGGTGTACCAAAAACGGCGCCGCCGTTTTTGAGATATTCGCGAAAAACCACAAGGGGGGTGTTCAAACACCCCCCAGCAGGGCGCGGGTTAACCGTTCGGTTCAGTCCGTCTGGTCCTCATTTGGTACACCGTCTTGTTCATCGGCCACCGTCTGGTCCAGTCTGGTCCTTCTGGCCCTTCTGGTCCAGTCTGGCTCAGTCTGGTCCTTCTTTTCCAGTCTGGTCCGTCTGGCCCAATCTGGTCCAGTCTGGTCCATCCGGTCTGTCCGGTCCGTCTGGTTACGTCAGATTTGTCTGGTCATTCTGGTCCAGCTGATCCAGTCTGGTGCGTCTGGTCCAGTTTGGTTCCGTCTGGTTTGTCCGGTCCTTCTGGTCCAGCCCGGTCCAGCCCGGTCCAGTCCGTCAGGTCGAGTTTGGTCCACCACCGGACTTCCTTCCCAGTTCCCACCTTTCACTCGTTCCGTAGAAATGCCGGGCACGGTCTCAGGCGGTAGTGGCCATTCGGCGGCGAGCAGGCCAAGTAAATTGCGGCCGTCCGGCCCTGGCGCGGCCGTAACTCGCGCATTTGTTTGGCACACGCTGGATTTCGTCTGTCATGACCCGCCCGCCGGTTGGCCACTTGATATTCAAAGACGCCGCTAAAATACAATGAGTGCGACAATTTATCGGTGCCCAATGACGGCCGGGCACGCTGCTTTGTGTGCTGCCAGATCCGGTGGATAAGAGCGGCCAGATTTACAGTGATGGCAGATCAGTGCTAAGCGGAATTTATGAAGAGCCCAGTGTTTGTGGGCACATAACTCGATCGGCAGCCTCCGTGCTCAGCAGTCTCGGCGATATTGTCGGGGGTACGGAAATGCCCCGGGGCGAGCCGCACGCCAGGCGAGGAAACGCAGCCGATTTCAGAAGTGGAAGGGTTCGATAGTTCTAGTCTACACTTATATGAACTAAATAGGGTTCAATGGCTCAATAAAATATTTCAAAGTTCCACAGCTGTTATAGAAGTGTTGAATGTTCAACAGCGCGGCCAAATAGACATAAAATGTGATAGACGTGATTCCAAGTTCCGATACGGAGGTTACACTTGCTTCAAAAATGGGTGAGTTCGACGTGTTGACCGACCGGATTGATTGAAGTTCCACAGTTCGACCAGAGGTGTTGAACGTTGAATCAATTCAAGACGTGCTAAACATTTGACCAAGCACAAGTGGGCGCAAACGCTAACGGGTCATGAGCATTGGGGGCATTCGGTTTTAACATTACATCCAATCTTTGACATAATATTTGGCGTCCACTCTTTCAGCACCGGCTACAGGGGCCAGGGCTATCACTGTTGGGATAAACGATGGCGGCTATTGGCCTATTGGGACAGTGGTGAGCTGCTGGTGAATTGACAGACTGACTGAAAAGTGGAAGTAATTCAAAATGAAAGTGCTGATTTGTCACTGGACAATGAATGGTTGAAGGTGTAGTACCTAACTGCTAAGTAACGTGGACAATCTTAAAGCGGTGATATGAAGTGAGACAGAGTCTGGTCTACCTCGAAACAACAGAAATGAACTCGACAGCTGTGATGCCTTGGCAGAGCTGGACCACCTTCCGCGCCGTCCGCAGGTTAGAATTTCTGCGAGTTCTGACAATCTTCGTTTAGCGGCGACGTGTACCCCAGAAATCAGCACCAATTTCCGAGTCCCTGATGGCCGCGACAGGCAGGTTTTAATTTACACGGCGACAGAACTGGCGCATCCTTGGAGTCGGCGCGCAGCACCGCTCTGTGCCAACACTGGGGCGGTTAATTATTTTTGACTGACTATTTGCATACGGAGTCCGACGTCTGTAGGCTGAAGTTTCCAGTATTTCGTCTCGAGAGAGGCGCCACAGTGCCTGGTCATTCTGGGTCGAGTAAAGCTGTCAATAGGCATATACGTAGCCGATTTATTTTAAATCAAATTTTCCACAGCACAATGCACAATGAACAATACTTATGGGTCGAGTAAAGCTGTCAATAGGCATATACGTAGCCGTAGCCGATTTAGTCAACTTTTCCACATGTGCACAATGCACAATGAATTGTCCATTGCTACGTAAATGTAATTTTGCTAACGTAAACGTAATTGCTACGTAAAGAAACGCTATGCTCGTTTTAATGTAGGTAATGTTACCAGAAAGAATATCCTAAAATGTCATCGAAGCGATACCCACTGCTTCTAAATTATCATCCATTGTTAGGGCAATGTGCCTAGCCTACCTATAATTTACCAATTACCAAGCAGTCAAATGTTTGAAATGTCACAAATGTTTGAAAAATTGTGTTTGCGGCACCATTTAACAGGTAAATTGATGGAAAATACACATTTGAGCTTTTTCAGACAGAAAATGCATGCATTGCCTGCACTCTGTTGCATATCGGGGTCTGATGTTCAGTGGGAGACTGCCGCCATCGTTGCAGCAGCGGCCACCGCTTCTCTCGCTCCCTAATCGGCGCGTGCCTAATCGCGTGTCGGCCCCTATTGAAACGATAAACACCGGGCCAGCAGGTTTATGTGCGCCATATTTCGCACGGCGAGCTCGTAGTTTTTGCGCTCAGCCGTTATTGGACAGGCCCGCGCGGCGCATACTCAATGTGCGACCTGTCATCGGTGTGGAACACCGGCTGAACCGAGCTGAACCAAGCCGAACTGAACCGAAGTGAACCACACCGAACGAACCGAGCCTTGGGCAGTTTCTCCACCCGATCTCCGGCCGCTGCGGGGGGCGTTTTGAGCCGCCCGCGGCGGAGCGCAGGGCGCGCGATGGTGCCCGTTTGTCATTGGCCACTGAACTGATGTGCAGTGTCGTCCGACTCTGGTGCTTATTGAGCCGACCGTCGGACCCGAGCTACCCGCGCCCAGTAAGTTAGAGCTCGTGTCGCTCCTTTGTTATTGGCCGGTCGTAGCTAACCAGCTCTGCAATTTTGCTACAAATGATAGGCGGTGTACGTTAACGGATCGGCGCCCTTCCGGCCGAAAGGATAGCGGTCTTTTGTTACGTAGATAATGAATAATGAAACGCAGGTGTCAGGAGGTGGCCTTCGATGTAAGTTTTCAACTATCTCAAAAGGTAGAATTTCTGTCCGTAGTCGTTAGTTCATGCAAACAAACAATTATCACTTCATATGTTGCTGTTGAAACCGACCCAAAGTCGGTAAACACAAAAAATGCAGCACCCGAAGTAACCAAATTTACATTGCCTTAGAAAGAAAATTAACTTCGACGTCTCATAAAAAATATAAGCAGATAAATGTCTTAAATAAACTTCACAGTGTCATTACTAGCGCAATGAATTTCGAAAGCAAAAGTGTTTAAGATTGGTGAGGATGATCGGCAAGGAATCTACAAAATGGCACTATATCTATGAAGCTATCTTCGATTAATAATGTTTCGGGTTTATCTTTTACACCTGCAAAAAAAATGTCTAAAAATTGTGTGCTGGTCAAATGTACAGTTCAAGTTGCTGCAATATCACTACTTTGCCCCTTTCATATGCTTGAGATTATGCAGGTGACGTTTTAAGAAACTGGCGATTACTTTCATAAGAGGCATGCTATAACAGTGACTGCTTTCTATATTCTGTTTTTTTCTGTCCCTTCTCTTTCCTTCTCTGTTCTACTTTCAACCTTTGTGTATTAGTCATCTATCACTTCAGACAAAGCGCTGATGATATGAAATTCACTGAATACTAACCTAATAATCATTATACAGTGGAATCCGCTTAATAAATCCACGGATAATGAATCCAGCCGCTTATTGTGACCGCTTGAGCTGTTCACGGATTTCCTCCATAGTTACCCGCAGTTAAAAAATCCGCTCAATAAATCCACGTACTCCGCTTAATAAAGCCACTTGGGAGTTTCGAAGTCCGCAGTGGCATCTCCCCATTCAAAATGTGGCATCCAACCCGCTCAAAAAGAACCGCACTGGAGCAGCGGTCTGCAGCAGTTGGACTTCCCATGACAGAAGGGAGTTCAGTTCAGGGGTATCAAGAGCGCCATCACCAAGCACCTCAGAGAAATGTTCCCGGCAAAGCAGGCACCCTCAACTGTTTCGCTGGCATAGCAGGCATGACGGGGAGTGATCGTGGATGGGCGGGCATGTCGACTTAATCGCTGTGACAGCTTTGCAGTGTGCGCTGGTCACTTTCAGGGGCTCCACTGCGGTCGCAGGTGGGGGAGGGGGGATGTCCAACCCTAAAATGCACGCCTTTATGCATAAGGCTACATTACGAAAGTCAAGTTATTGGGGGTCCGGCCCCCGTGACCACACCGGTGCGGTGGAGCCCGTGGTCACTTTCATTGTAATAAGAAAGACAATGAGGAATGCTAGCCTGTACGCTTGTAGTGCAGGGGAACGGAACGTGCAGCTGCGATACATGCTTTTTAATGAAAATAGCTGACACCGGTTAATAAAGCCACCGCTTAATAAATCCAAAACACCTTGTCACCAAGGTGGATTTATTAAGCGGAGTCCATTGTACTCTGATAACTCAGTGTAAAAATTGACCTTACATCAAGGTTATGGTCTGACCGGAAGCAGACATGTTACCATCAGTCAGGTGATCTGGGAATCCGCTCATCAATTGAACTTTGATTTTGACGGCATTTATCGTCGAGAAAACATGACTTTCATGCGGTTGGATTATGACCTTAGCATGAGATCAAGTCTTCAAGCTAGGCTTCAGGGTAACATCACACCTCAATCTTAGTTATCCAAGTGTAGGTAGGTACTTAAAAAAAGAAAGGAGAGAAGATGTCAGGAGAAAGAAAGAGAAGACATAAATAAAAGGAGAATGTAGAGAAGGGACGGAAAAGAAAAGAAAGGAGGAGATAGGTAATGGAAAAAATAGGAACAATTAAAGGTAAGAGCAAGGAGAGAAAAAGAGAAGAAAGACAATTGACGGTCAGAATCGAGAAGAGAGAAGGACATTCAGATGAGGTGGAAGAGAGAGACAGACAGACAGAGGGAGGAAAGAGCAGGGAGAGGCCGAAAGAGCAGACCTCTCCGACCCTCTCACCTCCCCTTCCGGCCACCCGGTGTCCAGCTAAACAATTTAAAACATTCTCGGCCGGTCGGCGCGGCGCGGCGCAGCAGCGACAGAGGCGGCGCGGCGCAGCGGCCGCACCGGCGACTGCATTAATTTAAATCCGCCCAGCGGCCGCCTGATAAAACGGCCCAATAAGACAGAGTTAATTGTCAGTGCAGTCGGTATTGGAGGCAGCCGGGCGCATTGCTCTACCTAGTACTTTCTAATTACGGCGAATGATTGGACAGACAGGCGCGGAGAACGACACCAGGAATCCAATTATGTCCGGATTTAAGCGCGGCGGGCACACTCCACTGTCACTACATCGAACCATTGTTTTTAGAAGCGCTTTGTCTCCGGCCGTAAGTCGCCCAGGGGCGGCGCCGGTGGCCGGCACGCCGAAATCACGGACCCCGGCCACCATGCAAATGAGGCGCGTCACTGGCCGGCCGCTCGGCGGCGAGCACGGCCAGCCGGCACCGACACGCCGCACGTAAAATTTCATTATATCCAAATGAGTTCAAATGGCGCTCTTGGAGAAGCAGTTGCCCTGACTGATTGGGAGTTATCGAGTCGACCGACGACCGCCGGCTGGTCGGGACTCGAAGGCGAGCTGCCTGTGAAATCCTCTGCGGTAAAACGAACTCCTAAATTTGTGACGCGGCTCTGCATTTTAGCTGGACGACTGGCTCTCTGCGAGTTTGGCGTTTCTTCGCGCGCACCGGCCGGGTGTAGTGCCCAGGGACCCCACAGCGGGCCGGTCGCCAGCCGTCACACCGGCCCACCAGTGCTGACCACCGCAGCGGCTGCCGCCGCAGCCGGCCGAATTTGATGACGTATGGCCCTCAGAAGTCCAATCCGTCTATTGATAACCTGATAGCGGGTAATTGTGGCCGTCGCCGCTGTCGCTGGTGGCGCCGGCGGCTGGAGTGGAGCCTCTCCCGGGAGTTGAGCCAGCCCCGGTGGTGATCAACTTACCGCTGACACCCATCACGGCTCAAATTCGACATTAACAGGTAAAATGAAAAAGGAGAGAGCTAGGTGCTGGCTGAGCTTTGTTCCAATGCCAACGGTAAGTTGAGCTGAGATATAAGAAGCATGTTTGATACACTGGAAGTTCCCAATATATCTACATAGCTTAAGCTAACCTTACAGATTCTTACAGATTAACAAATGAATGAATAAATGACTTACGAGTTTTTCCGATCCTTTCGTCAATCACGAGTGCTACTAATGTGCCACCCATCAAGATGCCTCAATGTCCAAAAAAATCAATTCAAACAATTCTATACCATGGCAATACCCGAAACAAAATGTCCAATGATCACATGAGTTTATACCCACCTTTCAGTGTCGCCACTTGTCGGCGGTCTCGCGGCTGGGCGGTGCACGGTGGAGTCGGCTGGCGGCCGTCGGACCGTCCCGCAGCACACCCGTGTAATGCGGGACAGCCTACCTAGCGCGTATAGATCGCTGGGCTGACTGTGACGAGGACTCGGGCCGCTCGTCCCGCTTGCATAACGGGAATAAAGATGAGGAAAGAGGACGAAATTAATATACAAGCCAAAAAGCGACATAAGATGAAGATGGAGATATATGAAAGGTATACGAATGAAAATGAAGACAAAGAAAAAGCATTTGATATGCATTGGATACTCCTATTGCAATAATTCGCTTCGAATCGACCTAAGAATTCAATTCATCGGCGATATTTCAGGTTCTATATCAAGCTGGATTGAAAACAAATCGCTGCTGGAAATCTTATCACATAAGAATCACACCAGTTATCCACTTGCGCTTTAGTAAACAAAGCCATCTCAGCTTCTCACTGCTTTCTACACATGCTCCCTGCAAAGCCGAGGGGGCCGCGCAATGGTCCAAGTCTCTGGTCTCATCTGCGCTCCCTCCTCTACCGCCAGCGTCATCAGCGAGTGGGACATTTGCATAAAAAGACCGCGTTTGTCGCGTCGGCGTCATTTTGTTCTGTTCGTGCCGAACGCGCCCATTTAAACGTCAACCGAAACGGACGAGCCACTCTGTCAGACACCTCGCGTCAAAACGCCGCCCATTTACAACAGTGGCGACGTAATGAATGCGGCTGAACACCGCCAGCTCTTATTTATTCAAATCGTGTTGCCGGCGAAGACTTTGCCTAATGCGCTTCACTGTGTAGAAGGCTTGTCGTGAGTAGTACTTACAAGGGAAATGCCAAGAGGGGATGTGTTAAGAGCTTTTCACTGAGTTTCGGCGTCAGCGTCATGTCTTACCTGCACTTGCCAATTAACACAATTTTACCTCAACGAGACTGGGCAGCTCAATTGTTAACCCTATTCCTGGCGGGGGGGGGGGGCCTTTAAGGCCCCCCTTCAGGTTTTTCTTGTGCCATTGCCAAACGCCGCAAGACTGAAAGCTCATACTCGGTGACTTTTTCTAAACATTCATTGCGCACATTTTGACAAAAAAAGTTGCCGGGTCAGGTCAGGTCAGGTCACCAGAGGCGGTTTGGTGACCCCACCTCAGAAAAGTTTGCAATCACGCCAGAGCTAGAGTTGTTGACCGATCAATTTCTTCTCTTCAGGTTTTAGTTAGGGTACCAGTATGTGCAATTTGTATATCTCAGAATTTTCATATCTGTGACCTGAGGTCAGGCCAGACTCGTGACCTTTACATTGCAAGCCTATGGGAAAATATTGAAACTCCTCCTGCTTCGTGTAAACGAGTCAAAACCACCCAATTCTTTCAGTATTATGGAAGATTATCTCATCGGTGATGATCCTGGTGCCGCTAATTGACAGGGGCACTGGCAAAGGTCATCTGAGGTCATGTGACGTCATAAACCGTTTTTCTGTCAATAAATTACGACATGATGGTGCTAAAGACTTGTAAGTGGTACCAAACTGCTCGCCTGGTCAAGGCGCGTCGTTTGGTATGCAGCATGACGATACCCCACAACCTCATTGATGAATGACCTGACCTTGACCTCAGGTCAAATTTCAAATTGACCTGTGAAGGTCATCACATACTTATTTCGCATCGCCTCGGCGAGAGCAACAAAAAAATGTATGGTTTTATGACTCTATGTTTCTTAGTTTAAAAGTTATATAGGTAACTAATTACAAAACATTTTATCGTTGATGACCTCTGGTGACCTCAATATTGACCTGACCTGAAAACGTTTTGTGTAAAAGTTGTAGATCTTTAAACGACCTATCAAACGCCGTTTGCCGTTTATCGCTGCGATGTGTAGTTTTTGATATCTGAAGGGGGGCCGAATCGCCCCCCCCCCCGCCAGTTTCTTGTCCCGGCGGAGCCCGTCAGGAATAGGGTTAAAGGCCCACGTCTCTTTTAAGTTCTCCTTCCTTCCTTTGGTGCGCTGTGGCGCTCGATCATACATCATACACAAGCTGGCTAATATAACTGATGAGTAAGTAGTTGTCGACATTATGACTTATGTTTTGCAGTTTCCAACTTGCCTCGGTAAATACGAGTAGCAGAAGGCGTGATACAGTAGCTAATTCGATATTGGCTTGATGATAGGTTAGAAATTGCTCAATGCAGTTGCACTCATGATCAGACACTCATTACTGTGTTTTCATTTAACCCTGATCTTCTACGAGTGAGCATATAGCTGGAAAAGGTAAAAAACAATCAACAGACAAGGAAAAGAAAACAAAGAATTCCTATCCAAATCAGTGGCAGAACCAAAGCGAAAACAAGGCAGACAGCCGTGTCAAGCGTCTGCTGTTTTGACCCTTCCACGGAATCAGTATTGAAAACTTGAGAGTAACTTATGCACAATTTTGGTTTTAATGGCTCTCAATATGCATCTAGAATGATAGAATTGTGACGGCTAAGAAAATTTCACAGTCGTAATCAGTCGTAAATGCACTTGTCGAATATTGTCGAGTGTTAAAGGTAGTGTGCCAGCTTTCCTGGACCGTATGGAGTTAATGGCCCAGATAAGGAGAGCCGGATTTTTAGAACTTATCCATACTTTCAAAACTCATGGAAACGTCTTAAATTCTTCAAATTTTAATAACCCAGTGCGAAATTCGCCCCGACGGGTTGTCGGTCGTACCCCAACCACATTTCACACCACTATGAGCAATAAAGGCACACACTGAAATCGCTATTACCGATAGGCTCATCCAATCAAGTTTCGATAAACCCGTTCATCATCATCTCCTGCGGTTTCGAACACGCCTGTTAGGTGGTGCGGTAGACCGCGCCCAAAGCCAGGGCCCCGGTAACGTGAGGTAGCCGAGTCGGGGCAGCGTGCGCTGACCCAAGCCGGGGCCGCGCGTCCTCCCGGTGTCATGTGATAGCCCGGGGCTGCCCGCGGGGATGCGGTAGACCGCGCCCAAAGCCGCGGCCCCGGCTTGGGTCAGCGCACGCTGCCCCGACTCGGCTACCTCACGTTACCGGGGCCCTGGCTTTGGGCGCGGCTTCTGCTCATACTTTGTGGTGCGGTGGTGGTGTGTCGGGCCGCGCGCTCTGACTTCGGCCAAGAAAAATGCGTCAGCTGATTATTGTCATTTCTGCCACTTGCGTGTGGTGAAATGGGGTCATAACTTAAGAGACGGCTTTTTCATATCAATTATTTTACAGAAAATCATATTTCAAACCATAAATAATGTTTGACAGCCAAATAAAAGAAACAATACCAATACAGGCTTACAGTTTAAGGTTCGACATTGTGTTGTCTACGATTAGACAGCTGATAACTCATTCCCGTACGTCGTAACCCTATAATGACCTGTGGTATTTCCGACAAAAGTCCGAGTTGGTCTAGTCTTCTATTTCCATTCCAACGCCACCAACACCACACACGGACCCGTCCTCTCGCCTGCGCCCTCTCTGCCTCACTGCCGCCTCTCACCCCGTCCACACATGGCCAGCAGGCGGCTTCCGCCCATGAACAACGTCGCCCTTCTTCCGTCCCTCCACGTGTCTCTGTCGCTAACGAAACAGTACTAATTCAGGCCCACTCGCCGACGCACAACTAAGCTAGAATGACACATTCGAAACACATTCCCCCCTGTTCCTAAAGGAACACATTCACTCAACCGTCTCGCTCGGGATGGGGTCACCGTACAGCTGTGTCGCCCGTCTCCAGCGCACACTCCTTCTCAGTGTCTCACTATCGTTACACGGTCCACCCCCACCTTCCGCCGGTCCCTCAGCCTCATCCCTGCGGTCACTTGGCCTTTCATTTTCCAAAGCCGAACCTTGGCCTTCGGTGTCCGTTTCCAGTTTCACGTCACCTCCCGTCTCAGTCTGCGGGTCCCTGGCAGGGTCGTTAGTCGGCGCGACCGTCGGGGCCGTCGCCGGGGCCTCAATGGCCAGCCGCCCGGGCGCCCGGACGGTCGGAACTGGACAAGGGACGTCATTGTTCATCTGCCCGTGCTCGTCCTCTGTCGCAATCACTGTCGCGTCATCGACCAGACGATGCCGCACGTTTCGGACGTGCCACGGCACACCGTCCACCTCTATCGTCTGCGGTGAGACGATTTTTGTGACCGTGCCTTCCCTGGACACCGCGGTGCACCGATCACCCCGTTTCCGAATCCACACCGCGTCTCCGAGCTGAAATACGCCAGGCTGGCGGGCAGTAGGAACAGATGTGCCTCCATGTGACTGTACACACAAGTCCCTACCAGCCTGACGGTACACGCCGTGTACGGGGGCCGACGCGATATCACAGCCGTCCTTGGGCGTGACATTATAACGATGCACAGCCTCCGGCACGGTGCAGCCCTGACGGGTGGCCATCACTTTGATGGTGCGGTGGTGGCGCTCGATGATACCATTCCCGCCAGGCTCATATGCTGCGCGGTACCTCAAGTTCACGTCCCATCGCGCCGCGAACGCCTTCAACTCTCGTCCTTTGAACTCCGTCGCGTTATCCATCAAAAGCTCGGCCGGCGCCCCTCGCTCTAAAAAGATGCTTTCTAGCTGCCCGACGATCTCGCTGCCGTCAGAGCGGCGAATTTCGCGCCACATTGCGTACCGCGACGGTCCGCAGTCGATCACGGTCAGGTAGGTCTTGCCACGAAAATGTGTGACGTCCATCGCCAGTCGCTCCCAGGTGCGGTCGACCTCCAGGGTGCCGTGCTTCCACCGCGACGGGGCAGGATCGATGGACGCACACACCTGGCACGATTTGACGACCGCCTGGACCGCCGACTTCGTCACGGCCCCGCTGCCCAGCTCTCGGCGCGCGTACCACCAAGTACGGCGCACCCCCTGGTGGCCCACGCTCTCATGCACCGCCTGTATGTCCTCTGCACGCGCTGTCCTCACGGCGGCCACCACGCCCACGGCCTCTGGCGGTTTGACCTTCAGCCACTCCCCTGGCACTCTTGTCAGTTCATCGGCTCGGTTATTCGCTGACGGCACAAGTTCTACCGACACGGCAAGACCGTACTCCGTCACCAGCTGCATGAACACTGCCACCCGCCGCCGTATCAGCATTTCAGACTGCGCCTTGGTGCGTAGCCTGGCTCGGCCTGTCAGCGCGTCGGTAAGCCAGCGCTGAACGGTCACGGAGTCCGTGCGCAGGTTCAGCCGTCTGAAACCCCACGCCACGGCCATGTTGACACCGTTCAACGCAGCATCTAGCTCAGACAAGTTGATGTGCATGTCGGTGTCCACCTCGGTGCGCAGCCACGCGGCGTCTTCGATCACCTCGCCCGTGTCAGGGTCACTTAGGACCACGCCGCGGGCGATAGCACTGGCGTCAGTCCACACGGTGACAGATTCGCCGGAGACGCACCACTGTCCCCGTGCTGGGTCGCGCTCCGTCACCCGCCGGGCCACGTCAGTGACCTGTTTGAGCAAGTCATTGTCACCGATCGGTGAGTCCCAGTCGTCACTCGCTTTGTTCGCCGTCCTTTTTAGCCAGGCAGCGGCTGGTCGCAGCCACCCGGCAACAGGCATGTGTGACGTCAGCTGACCTGCCCAAGCGAAGACCGCGCGCCTGGTCAACACCTCAGGTGGCTTTGACGGTGTCACGTCGTCCCGCGTCCATCGCAGTGCGCCGTCGAAGCCCTGTTTCACGCGCAGTCCCAGCATTCTCGCTCCCGCTTCATTTGTCACGCGCTCCGGCGGCTTGCATTCCAGTCCGTACCTGGCAAAATGCTGCGCTACCTGCTGGGACGAGACATACGTCTCGTTCACCAGCAGGTCATCAGCGTAGGGTAGCACAGCCTTTGCCATATCGGGGTCCTGATCTAATACCTCCCTGACCACTGCTCGCATGACGTCACTTGCAATGCACAGACCGAACCCGACGCGCGTCAAAGCATATCTCTGGCCACCAACAATCACTGTCTGGAATGGCCACAGCTCTGGAGCCACGTGTAGCTGCAGAAAGGCCTTCTTCAGATCAATCACAGCAACATTGGCTCCATGACGGCGCCACTTGCGGAGTTGGTCACGGCAAACATCGGCTTCAGCCGTATGGGGCACCAGATGCTCATTTAACTCTCTGTAGTCGAGCACCGGTCTGACCTTGTTCTTGGCCTCCTGAATCGCCACCATGAGCGGGATCAAACCGCGCACCGGTCCGTGCTCTCGTTCGTCGTATGGCTGCAGCCAACCTTCATCTATCCACAACTGCAATTCGTCATCGAACTGTCCCTGCGCCTCGGCCGGCACGCGATACTGCGGCACAGTATTTGCGAGCCTCACGGGCTCCTTGCCGTTGGCCCACTTCCACCACACTGTCCACTTCCCTGCACTGAACTTTGCCAGAAAGTCCGCCGTCTCGATCTGTCTGTCCCCCGGACCGCGCGCCTTAACCACAGCGGCAGATGAACCACTCGATTCAGGCCGAACACCTGCATATTCCGAGCGCTCCTCTTCCGTCACACTGCCGTCCCCGAGCCCCGGGCCGCGCGCCTGAACCACAGCGACAGACATATCACTCGACTCGGCCCTAACACCGGCACACCCCGATCGCTCTTCTCTCGTCACACCGCCGCCCCCGAGTCGCACCTCTCCTGCCCGAACAAACACACCGCCCAGCGCCTCCAATCCGGTCATTCCCAGCAACACATCGACACCCATCAGCCTTTCCGCTACCACCACAGCACGTACCGCAGCTCGGCGGCCTTGTGCTTCCAGACTCACATCTGCCCTCCCACAGCATCGCACCGCACTACCATTCACCGCCGTCATATTTATCTCACACTGATCCCAGTTGTTCAAACACCCAACAAACACCACGGTTTCCTCGCAGCCCGTGTCCACCAGCGCGTGACACGGCCGTCCGTTGAGTAGCATGATGATCACCGGCGCTCTGCTGCCGGCGCGGTGGGCGGCGGAGGAGACGCTTGCGCTGATGCAGCTCCCCCGCCGCAGCCGTTTGGGCACATCCGGGCGACATGACCCAGCCGGCCACAGGTCCAGCAGCGGATCGGACCCGGCCGGCGAGCCGACCTTGAGATGTCACTGTGATGGGGCGACGGGCCGCCCGCCGCCGTCGCCGCTGCCGCCGCCGCCGCCGGCCCCGCCGCAGTGACCGTCGCCCTGGAGAGCACTGCTCTCGCCCGGTCCAGGACATACTCCAGCGTGAAGCTCTCCCCGAGCCCGTCACGGACCGAGGCCTGCACAGTCTCCGGCAGTCCGTTGACGAAGACGATCGCGATGGCCCTTTCGGGGAGACCACCCATCAGCTCAGCGAGCTGCTGCAGCGCCGCCAGATAGACGTCTGCTGTTTCTCCGGGACGAAGGTGGCGTCTGGTCATCTCGGCCTGTGCTGTGAATGGGTCCATGGCGAAGGCCCTCAGTAGCTTGGCCTTCACACTGGACAGGTGATGGCGAGTCTCCGGAGGCATTCGCGACCACACCGCGAAAGCACCACCGCGCAGCCGAGTCGGCAGCACCGCCATCAACGATACCGCGCGTAGCTCGCACAGGAGAGCAGCCTGCTCCAGCCATTCCACGACGTTCCCAGTTCCGTCAAATTCCGGAATGGTTCTGGCGTCGAACGCCGGCGTCGCCTCCATCACTGCTCTTCCGGTGCCTCCGTCACCAGGCTCAGAGCTCTCACCTGGCATCTTCTCACCGCTTGAACCAGAAAAAATGCCGAAATAGCTTGTGGTATTTCCGACAAAAGTCCGAGTTGGTCTAGTCTTCTATTTCCATTCCAACGCCACCAACACCACACACGGACCCGTCCTCTCGCCTGCGCCCTCTCTGCCTCACTGCCGCCTCTCACCCCGTCCACACATGGCCAGCAGGCGGCTTCCGCCCATGAACAACGTCGCCCTTCTTCCGTCCCTCCACGTGTCTCTGTCGCTAACGAAACAGTACTAATTCAGGCCCACTCGCCGACGCACAACTAAGCTAGAATGACACATTCGAAACACATGACCTTTGCTTATTGTCACATGTGCGCCGCATTCGCGATTGTTGCCGACGCCTGTTTGCAGGTCAGCCCACTACAGTTGTTATACATATCGAAAAACCGATAAGCTTTTAGGCGAAAAAGGCACTATTCCAGGCCCATTTTTGATTTTTTTTGCGATTTTAGGTAAAAACAGAAGCTTCTTATCCTAGGAAAAATAAAATGGGAAATCATCGGAAGGTGGCACACTACCTTTAACAAACGCTAAAAAGTCTTGTGTAAATATATCTACGAATTACAGCCAGACGATGTTGAAGATGTTAAATGTTATTGACAAAATGATACCTTTGACACACAGACAACAAAGGAGTAAAAGTGAAGCGAGGACGACGCAAGCCAAAGCTGACGCATCATGTAGTTGGTCATAGTACTATACCACTATATTGTGTGTTGCACATTTGTAAAACGCTAATCACGTCACTCATACGTTGACATTACGTGCGTGCAATAATTGTACCATGCACGGCGTGCATATTACAATTTCTACTGATTCTACCGATAAGCTTTACCCTCTTATATATTTGTACAGTTTTCATGCACATTCTTGAATTGTGTTTTTTGACGGTGACGGCTGAGTGACATTACCATTTTAATTGTTGGGTCAACATAATCATCTGCCAGCCGGTCCCCGCAGCAACTCATTAGCAATAACTTTAACTAGACTGGGAGATCCACGTAGTGGTAACGAAATCATGAATACTGATTGCTCGACTTCAGCCTGGGACCAAAACATGCCTCCATTCGACTTTGAATGCAACGAGGCCAGTTTGAAGTGTCTCACTCGGCTTTTCACAATTGTTTCATATGCCACAACAATCCGTGATTGGAAATTGTGCTAATATAATAAAAACGACCAAACTTAGTCCTTAAATATATGCAAATTATGTTTATCGTTAATAATATTTTCATTGTCTTTGGCCGTCACAGTTACAACTGATCGTCATGCTCGCAATCGCTACTTGATAAGTGATGCGTCATAACCTAACCAATTACCATGTTTACTTTTGCTTTTTTTGTGGTAGAATGATCTACGTTGCAAAAAAAACCTTCGGCAGATAGCTTACTGCTTAGTGATTAGACATGCAGATTTATGCAGAACAGTCATCATCTTTGTTCTGTTTGACATTCTAATAGTTACGAATATTTCATGACGAAGGCAAAGGGTGTCAACGCTCATAGCTCAATAGCCAGCCTTTTTTGAAACATTCCGTCTCCAAATTGACATTGAGGATGCGATTCCATCCCTCGGTCTGTCACAATGGCGAGCCCGCACCCTCGTCCCTCTTCACCATCCTTCAGGCCACATTTTTCTGACACGTCCTGATGGTTTATTTGTTATTTTCAGACGGCGATCCTTAATGTCCACTTTTTCATCAGTGGCCACCTCGGCAGCTGATAGCTTTGTTTTCTTTTTCTCCTCGGTTTCCCGTTTTAGTTGATATATCTGGCGCGGGTGGCCGGCAGGCCGGGGCGGCTGTGGGGACAGCCGTCACCGCGTCGAATTGGCCGCCGGCGCGGCGCGGCTGTCACCGGCGCGCCGACCACCGCCGCCGTCAGACGATTCCAGCACGTGTCCATTGCGGCCGGCGACGATTCCGGCGCGATTGCGGCGCCTGGTGCGCCACTTGAGCGGCGCGCCGGATTGGATTCGGCCGCGTTCCGGGCCGTTTAGGCGTGTCGTCTCTCAGGTGATGATAGTAGCGGCGCCAGCTCGGAGCAAACGGCCACCTAACTCATCATTATAGGGAGTTGGCGGCCGCTCCCAGCGTCGGCCGCCTGATCTTATGGAGTCATTTACGTAGTTGATGAGCGGCCGCGCTAAAAATTAAGAGATGAAAGAGGAGATGGAACGGTCGCGTGTGAGAAAGGATTGGCGAACTTAGAGATAAGACAGCACCATCAAGGTGGCCGAACGCCCCCTAAATCATGTGCCAAATCCCGGCCGACGGCGCCCCGCCGGCCCGTGAAAAACAGTGCGGTGACAGTGGTCGGTCCGGGGCCGCCGGTGGGCGACCGCGGTCGATACGGTTCTGAGTCCGCCCTCTCAGAGGACAGCCCGGCCCGCCTGTCGCTCACGCGTCACTCACACGTCAGGGGGTGCACGTCAGTTGGACGTCAGTGGGTGCACGTCAGTTGGACGTTTGTGAGTCAGAAGCTAGAAGTGCTGCAATTACACGGCAGGCTTTGGGCGGATATAAAAAGAGTAGATGTGCTTTAGACGTTGGTTAACCATATTTGCTGCAATATCAGAGACTGGGTACTATACGCCTATCACCAACCAGTCGCATGTATTGCGCTAGTCCAAGCGCTAGTCTGTCGCTCGTTAGCGCGTAATATCATTTATTGAGATGCATTATACTTCTGGAAAGGCTCTCTCGGTTCCTGGTTAATTGCAGGATTTCGGGGAAAATATCGAAACGCTAAATATCGAATTGCAAAGAATCGAGCGCATTACATTGGAGAGGCAAAATATCGAAAGCAGAACATCGAAATGACCAAATATCGAAGTCGCAAAGCACCAAATCGTATAATATCGAAGAAGCAAGATAACGGAAGAGAAAATATCGAAAGACCAAGTATCGAGAGGCAAAATATCGTAAAGACAAAATGTCAAACGCAAATATCGAAAACCCGAAATATCGAACGCAGAATATCAAAAGACAATTCGAACGCAGAATATCGAAAAGATTAAATATCAAACAAGGACGGCGTTTCTCGCCACCGTTTTTATTACACCTTATCATTTATCTTTTTTGCACATGCTGGGAAATTTTCAGCTCAGGTTTTTAACATCATGCCTAAATGTCAAGAGATCACATGATGTTATAAAAGCTCCCGCAAAACAAATGTGCGATTTAAATGTTCAGATATATCAAGAATTGTCGCAACAGACGAAATTCGATAACCTTTGGTGATCTGGCTTTGGCCCTGAGCCAAAAAACGACTATCCTCTATTCTTCATTCGATATTTTATCTTTTCCATTTTATACGCTCGGTGTTCTGTCTTTTCTATTTTTGTCTTTCGGTATTTCGTCTTCTCGATATTTTTCCTTCGATATTTGTGTTTCGATGTTTTGTCTTTTAATATTTTGCCTTTTCAATACTTTGTCTTTCGATGTTTTGTTATCAATGATATGAATTCGAATTCTGCGATTTAACATTTTGCATTTTGATACTCGTATTTTGTCATTGTCTTTGATGCCTGCTGAATCGGTACATCGATTATGATCTCAGGCAGCTTTTGCCAAATTGTCAGGGAACTCAGATTTGTTTTTCAATAGAAAAACACAGTTCTAACGAATACTGTTTTTAACTATTGATAACAAACCTTCCGTTATTTTTACCAATTGAGATTAATTGGATACCATCCTTCGAAAGGTCAGCGTCCACTCCTCCAAACGGGTAAAGTATCGCATTTTAGATAGTTGTATAAAATACAAGCTCTGCAGTTGTGAAGACACATATTTTACATACATAGCCTCTTTATGGTTTCTTGATTCATTTCTTCATCGACACATCGACATTGACAGTGAAAAGTAGGCAACTAACGAGCTCTCCAGTCTCAAACATCTTCAGGATATTTTTTTTCAGTTGGGAGTAGTTCAGGGGTGTCGTTTTCCGAAAATGATTGGTAGGGCCCAAAGGCGGCGGCCGGCCTTATGTGACGGGGCTTACAAGGTAGGGTACCCACAAATCTGCCTTTCTCATCGGATTTCTACCACTTATTTTTTCGCCCTGGCCATTGACAAGACAAACCAAAATCTAAAAATAAAAACTTTGGAAGTCTTGGTCCTTACCGAGCCTCATGCACAAAATGTGCAGTTATATCAGTAGTTAAATATCTGTTCATATATGTTGTGACAATCTCTCTCTCTCTCTCTCTCTCTCTCTCTCTCTCTCTCTCTCTCTCTCTCTCTCTCTCTCTCTCTCTCTCTCTCTCTCTCTCTCTCTCTCTCTCTCTCTCTCTCTCTCTCTCTCTCTCTCTCTCTCTCTCTCTCTCTCTCTCTCAGTCTCTTTCTCTCTCTCTTTCTCTCTCTCTCTTTCTCTCTCTCTCTCTCTCTCTCTCTCTCTCTCTCTCTCTCTCTCCTCTCTCTCTCTCTCTCTCTCTCTCTCCCTCAGAAGCCCTCTGTTTGTCAGCATACTAGCAAAAAAGAATCACATCACGAGGTGTGAAAAATCTGCGTTGCGCGGCGCAGCTTGGTCCACAAATCGCAGTAGACATCACGCCCCGCCAACACCGTCACGTCTGCCTCTACGCTAACCGTGACCACCACGACTCCAATGACGACAGCACCGCCAGACCCACGGCGTCAGTGACGTCACGCGTCACGTGACTCACGAGTCCACCGGCCGAGTGTTTCCTCAGGGCACGGCCAATGTCACGGCTGACTTACGCCCGTCCGATTCGTGATTGGAACGTTCGGGCTCGTGTGAGAACTGCGGCACGCAGAGCTGGTCTATTTACGCTATGAAAGAATCGTTCTCTTAGACGATTTCGACGTCGACAGTTTGAGCCAGAGTCCTCGAGCCTTGCGAAAGCTACCTCGTTGCGTTAGGCAAGCCACGAACCACCAGCGCGCGTGCGTGCTAAGCGGCTGGCTTCAAAAGTTCACACACGATATCCCCTCCTGTATAAAATCCCCACCGACACTGGAATCGGCACACTCAGCCTTCATTCGTCCAGTATCACAGCTCCACAGGTCACCTCCAATCGTTGAAAATGAAGTCCGCCACCGCCCTGCTTCTCTTGGCCTCTGTCTGCGCCCTGCTGGTCGGTGCCAGAGCTCAGTACGACGATTACGATGGAGGATTCGGCGGCGGGGACTACGACGGAGGTCACTTCGGTGGCGGAGGCGACCACGACGGTGGTTTCGGAGGTGACGAAGGCGGTTTTGGAGGTCACGATGGAGGTCACGATGGAGGTTTTGGAGGTCACGATGGCGGCCATGATGGCGGTCACGGCGGAGATCACGATGGCGGTTTCGGCGGCGATTTCGACGGTGGTGATTTACGAAGTGGCGCTGGCAGCCCGGACGGCGGAGAGGGTGGATTCCGGCACCACGGTGGTGACCTCGGCGAGGGGCACTATGAAGGAGACGGTCACGATCACTAAGGTGACCAGAATGTGAGGTCAGGCGTCTGGCTATCCGGGAGAGATCATAAAGTGGATGATCTCCCTACAGTCTGGCACCTTCAACTCGCCACGGTCGTGCCTGTTAGCTCGCCGTTTGTTATAGGTAGAGTGTTTGATGCGTAGCGTTTTTAATCACGGGTATGCATATCCAAGTTAAGCACCATGTATTTGTTTGTTTGGCCAAACACTGCTGTGCATTTGTCCGACCCAGATTGCATGAAGCAATATATTGTTATTTCACCTAATTAACAGACAGTGCTGTTTATGGGCATGAGGGTAATTATAATCAAACTGAATAACAGCAACTTTTATTTGTGGATGAGTTTAGTTCTACTTTCTACCATAGCTAAATGAGGTAACAGATCTAATGCTTGTTTTCTCCTGTCGATCTTGTGTAAACAATGGTGCGCCATAGATCATTGCACAGGAATTGTTCCAAGCACAAACCTCTTCAACCTCCTGACACTGCGAACAAACGCATCTTGTAGTAATGCTTTCAGTTCAAATATCTGTATTCAGTACCCAATCACGCAGTTTTCATAAATTGATCGCTTCACCAGTGCCATATTTCTCACAGAAGCGAGAGTCGGACAGTAAATGGGAAAGTTTGACAGCTAGAGAGCACAGAGCCAGTTAGACAGAGCGAACGACTGGTTCCGATAGGGATGAGTGAATGAGGAGTGGTGCAAAGTTCTCGGCGATAGCTCCATCACTCGACCACTTGCTTGCCATTCCCAGTTTCCGGTTGAAATTCAACGTTTTTAGTCAAATCTTACAATATTATGGATATTTCTATGTTATTGTGTCATCAAGTGATTCTGTATTTACATATTCTTGGGTTTAATTTCTTAAGAATCAGCATATGAAGGATTTCAAAAGTGCTGCTGAAAGAGAGACTGATCAATGAATTGTTGATTATGCAAAGAAAAAAAGATGGAACCAGCAAGTCATAAGCAACTTCTTTTCTAAGCTAAATGCAGTGCTTAGCCATAATAGACAAGCTACCGGTGCTGTGGATAGGGCGATACAACACGCTTCACTAAGGCTGAAATGCGTTCCACAAACGCCTTCAAGTTTGTCAGGACAGGAAGTTATCTCAAGCATGTATTAACTCTCAGCACAATTGGCCAATAAAGCCATAGTTTTCGTACGCAATAGCACATTAATTCACGGCACATGTGCTCATCTCTTGCGCTATTACGCCCGGGCGGGCTCCACCAGAGGCTTACCGGCGTGTGTTAATTAACTCGATCGGGCCGGTGTCTGTCACCGGGCCATGAGCGGCGGCCGGCGCCGGAGCGCTTTCAGCGGCTGCAGTGTGCGGCCGTTAGTTTTTACGAGCCTCTCCCGCCGGCGGTAATTAGAAGCTCCGCCTGCAGACGCGCTACTGCCGGGAAATACGGCACCGGAGCCGAGCCGCCGCCTGATATTAGCCCCACCGGTGGAGGTATTTACGACAGGGGGCGCATAATGGCGCGGACGCGCCGCGCGCGGTGAGAGGCACCGCCGGTCGACGGGAGAGGGACGCTAATCAGGTGACCGACGGCACGCTGGTGGGTTGAGGGCGGTGACCTGCGACGGCGACGGACATCGGCTCGGGGAACATCCAGATTCTATAGTGGTGCGGTCAGATCGGTGTGACGATGGGTGCCAGGGTTGCTGCTTCTAGTGTCACTGATGTCTAAGAATGAAACATTAGCTCTTCAGCCGTCACCAGAATACGTGGTCACATGAAATAAGATCACATGATGAAAATTTTTCAACAAATGTTACTGAATTCAGCTGTTCAGCTGTAAGTTGACTAGTGTATCAACTCACTAAGAGAGGATATCCAAGAACTACAGATAAATAAGGCGTGTTGGAGAATTCACTTTTTTGATAAAACATCACTCTAATTGGATAATGCTCCTTCAAGCAATAAAAATGTTCTTTTTTTGTTTTTGTGAGGTTATGGAATTTCCCAGGCTTGATGGATAACTTAATGCACCATGTCCTTTTTTTAACTTCGTGCTTTATTCAACGCTTTGTAAATTGTTGTTATATCAACATATAAGGTACATACCACATCAGACCAGCGGAACAATAAGCACACCTCAAAACGCAATCCCTGACTGACACCCCACACCGCACGCGCTTAATTGTCCTTCAGCTGGGAGCACTCCGAGAGCCCCCCAGAATCCCGACGGCCCATCAGCCACCATTTAGAGGCGCCCCACAAATGACGGCCCGTGTCGCTGCCAAACTGCCCCGCGGATAAGGAGCCGACCGGCGACGCGAGAGGGGACGGCATCCGGTCACGGCGCGGCCGCTGTTTTCCCGCCATTTCGCGGCCGGCGCGGCGGCGATTTTGGCGCGCTCACTGCTGTCGGTGTGTTTGTTGACGCCGCGCGTCGGACAGCTCGGTTTAATTAGGTATAAACTAGCCCTGATTTATCGCCGACGCAAAATGCAAATTTGAAATATGAAAATGAAGATGGGAGTCATAAATGTGATGGATCGTCCACCGAAGAGCCGTTAGACGGGCGTCCGTCCGGGCCCGGCGGATGCGCCTACACCTTTTGACAGACGCCGCCGGCTAACGCGTGTAGGCCCGCGGCGTATACCTTTTGACAACACACAGGCGTGGCAAAACAATGCTGCGACTGGTCTTACAAGAAAACAAAACGCAGAACAGCAAGCATTGCAAGCTTCAGCCTACATACAAGCTTCAGTTGTGATGTCCAAAACATATCGGTAAATGCATTTAGGTACCTACGTTCAAAATGCAGTTTCGCGTTTCGCCCCGCAAATACCTTGTCATTTATGCAATGCTTACATTTACCTAGGCAATAGGCATGCATTCCAATCTCAAGTCGCGCTTATCATCTGCGCATACAGGGGCGCCGCCGTAGTTACTCCTCTTCCCCACAGATGGCACCAGTAGTATAACGCCTGAAGGTAGACTGTCCCGCAATACGCCGCCGTCTAAGCCGGCTTTCTAGAAGCAAAGCAAAGGCGTGGCCGCGTGTTAAGACCAAAGGACATAGAACTAACGAATTGATGAGTTAAGTACAGTGATGGGAAACGGGGATCATTGCTTCTGGTGTCTTTTACAGGTGTTTCGTGAAAATAAAGCAAAGTATTTTTAGGCAAGTCCGAGGTACCTAGTTTACCTGTCGTCATGTCAACCAATGACTGACGAATTCTTATGAATGGGTGCACCGGGAAAGCGCATACTCGTCATTCATTTTTTTCTCACTTTAAGGGGCTTGCCAGCTGCATGCCACACCGGTTGTCTTAATATGTTTAAGTTTTTTTTTCATAAATTATAGACCTCATTGCAGGCATAGGGTAACTGTGCGGAAAACGCACCCCTGGGTTAAACGCCTCCCCTAAAAAAATCGTATTTCTTATCGACGGGTATGTGTTTTATCCTGTCTTTCAGAACAGTCAGCTGCTTGTTTACGTAGGTCTCTATTTCCGGTTCTGCGTCTTGAGGAGCAGCGTGCAGGTAGGTGCTGATGTTGGTTTTGGGTGTTGTTTTTGTTGTTTTTACAGAAGATTCCTAGTAGGTATTTTGATGCCCTCTTTACATCACAAAACTTGCTATTGTGCACATCACTCAAAACTGCGTTTTATTGACATTCTGTTGAATTTATTATGCTGCGGCGTTAGTGGCCCGTTTTTTGTCAATATTTTGTTGACCGAAAATGGAGTGGATGGGGAAAGACGCCTACTCGATGCATGGGACAACACGCCCCCAGTTTTCTGAAAGGGGGGGCGTTTTGCACGATGGTGAGAGTGCAGGTCGGCGCCCTGTAGGTCGGGGCCGAAAAGGCCTCTCCCTGTCCTTTTTTGCTGATATATCCTAAACGACTGCAGATATCGTCACCAAACTTTCAGGACTCCTCCGGGCATCCATTTTACACATTGTAACAAAATTTTATTCCAAAGGCTATGATAGGTTGACTACAAATGACGTCAGAATGACGTCAAGTTCTGTCATGTTCATCATGTTCTTGGGCGCGCTTTGCACATGGGTGTGGGCGTATTACCCAGGGTGTGGGGCAAAACGCCCTTTTGTAAGGGTATGCGAAAACCTTTTTGGGGGTTAAATACCACACGCAGGTGTCTTTTCTTGGTCTCAAAGCGTAGTAAAAAGAATGAGCTACATGATGGTGCCCAAAGGTTTGAGTAATCTGTGTTGGGTTGAGTGTCTGAAGGTTTCGCGCTTAAGGGGGGCGCTTTTGACCTATTCACCCTAAGTGGATCCATGGAAAGGCGGTCTCGCACGCTGCGGGAGGCATATCCCCGACAAGGTTCCCAAATTCTAAAAACTCCTCAAATTTGACTTCCTTATGCATTGCTGTGCAGTTAAGAGCAAACAACTCGGATAAATCTTGTTGAACTTGTTTTTCCATTCCAGAAAAAAACGACAAATCGATTTCGGGCTCTGTAGGGGGCAAGGGGACCTTCGCCCCAAATGCCCCTCCCCCTGGATCCACCAGTGATTGTAGGTGTTCTAGTGAAAAATCACCGAGTTATAAGGACTGAAGAGCAAGCCAAAAAGTAAGTAAAAGACCATTTGGAATCATACCTATATCGAGATGTTGTCATGAGGAATGGATAAATAACTAATAAATTTGATCTCAAATTCAAGATAAGATTAGCGGCCAAGGTCGGCTTACATGATAGGGGCATCGTTGCACGTTAGGTGTAATTGATTGATTTTTTAAAGATGTGTTGTCGGGTTAGTCCCTGTCGGTCACGAGACCATTTCAGAGCCGGAAGGATGATAGGAAGAAGGGGGAGACATTGGTCTGGGCGGGCACCCTAGTGAGTCAGCTGGGCTGAGCTTATCCAATTGGACAGGCCACCCACCTCACTGATACTGCACCCGGCTACTGGCGTGCTCTATGGAGCTTCCTGCATGGGATAAAGTTGCCTGTCCAGCCCGGAACAAGGGGTTGAGGCGTAAAGGAGAAGGATTTGATTATCCTGAGGATGGAAGCGACGGAACGGTGTGAATTGATTGGTATATTGAATTCGTATTTACTTTTGCTATCCTTCTCTATCGCCTGTCCTGTAAACAAACACAGAGGAATCACCATTCACCATTCACCATATAATGCACCGTGAACCATGTCCCTATTCCTAATCTTACTCATGTTGCCAATCATTTCCACAAACAGTATCTATGCCTAGTATTATTATTCTATTTTAGTTCCTATTCAGCTGTAACTGTCGACGGACTGCAGACATGACTTGACGACTTTCAGGAGTCACGCAGCACGAAAACGACCACGACTGTCACGGTGGGCTATCCGCGGCCAGTAGAGGTGACGGTGCTGCCATCTACAAACGGTGTCGGGCCGTCCATGCCTCACGAGGTAGCGATGGCGCTCATGTGCGGTGCAGTGTGCACTTGACAGGACCTTTGTAGTCTAATGACGTTCAGTGAGGGAGAAGGGTTCATTCACTCAAGACGATAGCGTGGGCCAATAGAGGCTGAAGTAGGTCGCAAAGTCCGTTTGAGGTTTTTTAGTGGCTGGCCGCCAGGGACTTGGGCACGACCGTCAGAGGCCGGTAAGATGACACCAAGGGACATTATAAGCCCTGTCAGAACCGTTTTAAGCGATATCATCAGAATATATGATTTAGAACCATCAGAGGACGGTGTGTGGGTCATCACACACCAGTATAACGCTCGGGACCCTCAAGAGACGGCATTAGGCCCTCAGAGGCCTGCGTGGGGCCCTCGGTATCTGGGGCCCCAGAGCCCAACCTTTGGCTCTCGGAAAGACCATCTTGGGCCCTCAGAGACCGATGTGGGACCCAAGTGGTCATCAGAGCTCTGAGTGAAGCACTCCGAGGGCTGCGTGTAGCGCTCATGGGCTTGGGTAGTGTGTAAGCCCTCTTATGAGTGCTAAATGCCCTCAGTGACTGGTGGAGCCCTCAAATGAGCGTACTTTTTTAGGTCATTGATGCCACCCTCGGTGACAGCACTGTAATCTGAAGGCGATCATATTAGACCTCAATGGTTTCCAATGAGACGTATCTCACGGAGACGTTTGAATGGCGAAAATATTGGATGAAAAATCAGTGTTAAGTCTTCTTTCATATTAAAGCTGCTGGTTGTGTTGTGAAGGCCAAACTGACGACAACACAACAGTGTATCCGAAGGCTAAAAGGGTCAAATTGGCTGTGTTCAGAAATTGGCAATCAAAAGTCTCTGATAAAACGGCAAAAGTATTGCACTTTATTTGTCAAGCTAAAGCACTTACACAAAAATGAACAAAAAGGGTTAAAAGGTGTAAAAGGCCAATGCAGGTATGAGTCCAATTTCAGCGTAGTTAACTGAAATAATTGTTCAATTAATCTAATGGATAATGTGCGTATTTGTACAGCTTTAAGGTATACCTACACAATTCCGGTTTCTCTCTTTTTACATGTCGGTAAGCGATACATTTTTATCGACAACCAAGATAAAAACTGTCCCTGAGCCCATAAGAAAGTCAAATTCTGAAGATACCCCCCCCCCCCGCAGTATCTTTGTTTAATCCGTGAAGCTGGGAATCATTTCCTGTCTAAGTCACCCCCCAGACCCTGTTCAATTACCTCATTGCAACACATTTTGTCTTTCCTATAGACCAAAACCGTTTACCTGTTGTGTCTCCGAAATCCAAACCCGTGAAGAAGGCAACGTTTATCAAAATCGTCTGCCTCCCCGGCCCCAGCAGACTGCTGAGTAGTTCGCGGATCCCTCCACAGATGGCTCTGGGTGTCGGTTCGCCGCGTCCCACCCGACCCTGCCTGTTCACCGCGGACGAGGGCGGTGTCGAGAATAATGGGTGCCGTGAATTCCCCGCTGTCCGCGCGTGATTAATGATGATTGGCCGGCGTCGATGTTTAGTTCTGCTCGAGGTGAAAAAATGTTTGTCCATCAGAGCCGAGGCCGACCGACGGGGTGGCGGAGCGGGGTATTAGAAATCAAAGGGCAGCTCGGGCAATCCATCAGCGCGGCCGGCCCGCCCGGCTGCACCGCGGCTGCAAAACATGTCCGGCGGTACACCTGGCGCCCAGCGGCCAGGGACGGGGCGGGCAGTCTGTCTGTCTGTCTGTCTGTCTGTCTGTCTGTCTGTCTGTCCGTCTGTCCGTCTGTCTGTCTGTCTGTCTGTCTGTCTGTCTGTCTATCTGTCTGTCTGTCTGTCTGTCTGTCTGTCTGTCTGTCTGTCTGTCTGTCTGTCTGTCTATCTGTCTGTCTGTCTGTATTGTATTGTATTGTATTGTATTGAACAATCATGAGCGATCCACATTCTAAAAGTGCGTGGCGATTACCTGTCTGTCTGTCTGTCTGTCTGTCTGTCTGTCTGTCTGTCTGTCTGTCTGTCTGTCCGTCCGTCTGTCTGCCTGTCTGCCTGTCTGTCTGTCTGTCTGTCTGTCTGTCTGTCTGTCTGTCTGTCTGTCTGTCTGTCTGTCTGTCTGTCTGTATTGTATTGTATTGTATTGTATTGAACAATCATGAGCGATCCACATTCTAAAAGTGCGTGGCGATTACCTGTCTGTCTGTCTGTCTGTCTGTCTGTCTGTCTGTCTGTCTGTCTGTCTGTCTGTCTGTCTGTCTGTCTGTCTGTCTGTCTGTCTGTCTGTCTGTCTGTCCGTCTGTCTGTCTGTCTGTCTGTCTGTCTGTCTGTCTGTCTGTCTGTCTGTCTGTCTGTCTGTCTGCCTCTACGTTGTCTTCATAATCCGTCTCATTGGTGACAAAAATTTCTCCACCGCAGTTTCCTAGTGGGCTCCTTTTGAATTGGGACAGCTCGATACCAATTGGTTAAACGGACACATTCGCACAGAGTGCTTGCTAAGTTGGACTCGATGCAATCGTCATCTGTGACAGCATGCACACTGTATGTACAACAGTTTTGCAGTTTAGTCCACGAGCTCTGCTTGAGCATGGAAGACGTGACAAACACCTGAACACAGCTGGGTGTCATGGACGTTACAGAGATATCGTGACAGGCATAAAGGTGTCATAGAGACAACTGCAGGTTCTAAGCGTCACATAAGAGGAAGAGGGTCACAGAGACCACGACAGATGTTTTAGTGTCACGGACTCACGAACATCATGATAAACGTAAGAACATCACACAGACAATGACAGACTTCAAAGTGTCATGCAAACACTGTGACAGTCGTCACGATAGTGACGACAAACACCGTGAAGTGACTTTGTCAGTCTAGCGTCACAGGACCGGTCTTTCAAGCGAATGACCCAGTCTTACGTCCGATTGACTCAGAATCAATCAGGGATCACGCAGCAACGCGATGAAAGACCTGTTACTGCGTTGTGACGGTGTCGGTGAAGTTTCCCCAAGCCGTCCGCACCTAGTAACACATGTGACGGATCTGACAGCACCCCCGCCGCGCTGTGACGGACCCGTCAGCACCAATGACTGCTCTGGTGACGGCTCGCGGGTGCTGATGCTGCGACGGCCGCGGAGACAGCTGACTCTGACTCGACCTCACCAGCTCGTGACGTCAGCACGGTTGAATGCGCCGGTAATGGGTACCTGCGATTATTTGCGGCATTGGCCCGGCAAAGCAGGTAACAAGGAGTACCACGATGACTTTCATTGTGTTCTGTGCTGAAGAGTGAATGAGACATGTGAGAAGCATGCAGTGTAATTTCAAAACTAACTCACTGGAGCAAGATTTATGGGTGAACAACGTAACATATCACATGATTGAGCTTAATCATATATCATGCGTTATCTCGCGTTTAATGACATGCATTATGCCGTAAAGCAGCATATAATGATGGATGTCCATCACCCACGGCAATGGGACATGCACAGCTTGACATGATCTACACGACACTCAATGTCAAAAACGGCAATGGCTTAGCGAGCTTATCATGATACTGTTACTTATGAGAGTCTATGAACCTGAACCAGATTGACGGCCCGTTTCATGGTAATGAAAATCCTTATTTTGATACAGTACATGGCGTCCGCAAAATATCATCGAGTCAAGAGCAAAGAAAGTATGCTGTATGCATGCCTAAAATGTTTTTTTTTCTGCCGTTCTAAACTGATGAAAAGTGGATAATAAATCTTTCAGAAGAAATATAATTTAACATAACCTAAATTGACCATTAGTCATAATGCAAAGCTCTGCTGATAAGTCACAACTACGTAAATCACAACCACGATAGGAAACAATAGACCATCAAGCTTATACGATCATGCAGTCCTTGAGCCCCTTCCCTTTAACACTCTCCACCCGGCACCCCCCCCCCCCTTCCCCGCTAAGAACAGAAATCCCTCAGAGTCTGACCAGACTGTCGGCCACCCACTCCAGCCGTCCCCCCCCCCCCTCTCGGTCTCCGCTGTCGTCGGGCCAAACTGGTCACGATTGCGGCGCGACAGAGACACTTGTGACGCCGACAGGTGGCGCAGCGACGCCATCACCACCAGCCGCACGTCCGCGGCTGACGTACAGCCCAATTTCACTAATTGTCCCGCCTCACTAACTCAGCAAGTTTGCCTTTGTGCGCCAATTTCGCCGCTCTCCATGTCCACGTTCGGACCGGCTTCTCTCGCTAAATCAAAAGTTAGTGCAATACAGGGCTTAGCGGCAGAAATTAACTGCAAATTAACACCGCCGGTGTGATCCCCGGCCGTCCACATATTTCTAATTTCCTTCTATGCAATTCTGGCAACACACATTATGAATAAATAACCTTTTATCGCAGTTTATGGCGGTCGTAATAGCCGGTTTATTACCGTCACCATGGCAACGCCGGATGGCCGGGCACGTGTCTATCATAGGAAGGGTCGTCTTATCCCGGTGTCGTTCGCTGCCATCTAATTGTTGGATTCCGATGTCATCGGTGTAAATCTGCCGCCGCCCGTCGCCACGTCCGGTCATCGGCCGAGATGACGTCACCGTTACGAACCTGGCCAGACACATGGACCAGACTGAGGGCCAAACGGGTCGCCTTATCGCGAAAATGACGCCAGATAGTGGGAAGGGCGCCTCTTATCGATTTGAAATGTGTATGATGAGAGCGGTGATGCACACTTCAAGCAATTTGCAAGGTGTAAGGTTGAGTTTCTTGAGTTTCTTAGTTATATTTGCGTTACTTGATGCGGATCTTTTTTCCAAGGCAGCTTGATATCAATTATGATTTCTGTTTGATAATGACAGATTAGATATGATTTGAGTGGTATACCCAGTGGCGCGGGAACTTCTTCCAGACTGGGGGGCTGAACCATCATAGATATCAACCTAGGGTACCCCCAAATCTAGCTTTCTCATCGGTTTTAGGCCACTTATTTTTCAGACCTTGGCCTTTTCAACGAAAAAAAAAATATATTTGCATAAAAAGTGAGGTATTCCGTCTCAGCTGAGTGAAGAAACTACCGTTTTGGCAACCTGGAATAAAGGTTTTAAGCTGCCAAATGAGTTGCCGAGTCAGTAAAATAGGTAGATTTTTCACTCACATGCTTTCTTCCTTTGTGACTCACAACCCCTAATTTGGGGAGGACAAGCTGCCCCTGGCCTCATGAAAAGTTGTGAGACACCGCCCCCACGGCCCCAGAGTTGTGAGGGCAAGCTTCCTCCACTGCCCTCTCCCCCGGTTCCCGCGCCTATGTATGAATCTATGAAATTGTGTTGGTAGATTTCCGATATCGATTCCTCCAGCTGGGGGGGCTCAAATACATTACGAGCCCCCCCCAGCCGAAAAGTTGGAGGGGCTCAGCCCCCCCTAGCCCCCCCCCCCGGTTCCCGCGCCACTGGGTATACCAAAAAAAACTTCTTCCTTAGATACTAAATCAATATCTAAGGGTTTTCTCGGAGTCGATTCAGAGGATAGGTACAAAATGTTACATTTATTCGGATATTTCGGTACCTACTCCTTGTGGTACCAACGTCGGGATAAAAACATTTGCAAATTTTTTCAGGTGCGGTGATGAAAAGCGCACGTGAAACCGTCACGTGTACCTTTTACTACGTGCTTGGCAACACCTTAGCTAAAAAAAAAACGCTATAAGTGAAAAAAACGCTATATAAGTGTTATAGTATTTATTCTTTTTATTAGTTATTACCATTGCTCGTCTTATGCTGTATTTACTTACACACTTAGAGTGCACGTCAATGTCATAAAGAAACACGCTGAAGTTGCAATCGAAATAAATAACAAAATCATGTCTTTTGTTGGGCAAAAATCAATTGATTTGCGTTTCATCCGCGAACAAAACAGGTCTAAGCAACGGCACAGCAATTGTCAGAGATAATCGTAACGCCTCAAACAGAGAGCTAAATGCCGAACTCATGTATGCAGTTAAGAAACTCATTTGTGGCTAATTTATAAATGAGGCTAAATCTACAAAAACTGCTGAGGGGTTTCCCTCAGTCCCATTTCCCTCAGCCTAGGGGAGGGAAGGATTTATTTACCACCTACCATTTCACCATCCCGATAGATCTCTGGTGTACCGAGTTTCTATATCTGCGTCTGCCATCCACCTTCTCTATCGCCGCCTCATGACACATATAGAACGGTGCTCTGCATAACGAGCTAAGTGCTTCTCAATAAAACGGCCTCGTAAATAGCCGAATCGTAATTCGGTCCGTCACATGCACTTTAGCGGAGTCAGGTGGGACGCCAGTCGGTCGCCCGGCGACCGGCGTCACCTTATGAGAACGAATAAATCCGAACGGCCGAAAAGAGTCGGAGGGAGGGGTCAGAAAAGAGCGGGATAAAAGAGGAGGATAGGAAGACAGAGCCAATAGAAAGGTGAGGACAAAGTTGGTCTTAAAAACGCTGGAAATGTTGAAGCAATACTATGATATATTGTTTTCTAGTAGGGCTGAGGGCAATGTTTTTCTGGTTATGGTGGAAGCAGAAAAGCTGCATTTCAGATTACTTTCCACTTATATGTTTAACTTCATGGAACCAACTCATCATCGCCTTGATTCTTGATCACACCTCGCTGTTCCAGGCTGTCGATCGTGTCAGGCCCAGGCAGACATGGAGGGCAGTTTCAATGAGAGCATATCCCTCCACCAATAGGAGTTGTTGGCCGTTTTAGCGGCCGGGGTGGCCTATCACTGCATGCACCGAGGCACTCCCATCCGAACGAAATGCGGTCAGCTGTGCACCAGCCGCGCGATGGTCTACTTGGCTCAAGCTCTAAATGTCTCGTCCTTATCCCCTTCTACCCTTGCGCTGAAATGGTCAAATAGGCGAAAACATATTACACACCTAATCATCGTAACAAAATGGGAAAAGTCCTTTTAGTATTGTCGACAGATGAAGAATTATGATACGCGTCGCGCATATCAATCATGTTTCCCGCAAGCGAAGCAACAAATAACCATAGTGCTGCATGAATTTCGAGTCACTCGGAACCTCTGGCCGATCTGTGAGACGTAGTTGCGGCCATTGGCTCTGCGACTTGCGTTTGTCATCAGTCACCCATATCCCACAACCGTGGGTCGGTTTATGGGCGGCGCCTCTGTGTTTGTCCCCCGCAGGCAGCGACCCCGGCGCCCTCTCAGATCCTGTCGGGGGCGACGGCCTCGCCCGCGGCGAAAATTTGTACGTGCGACAATTAATGGCGCGACAGCCGGCTAATGGCGCGTCACCGCCGCCATGATGGGTGGTCGAGACGGACGGCGGAAACGCCCGATGGTGCTGACATCTATCGACAGGTGGGTGATGGACGACGGAGCTGTCATCTGGCGGTGACCGGTGCAGGATGGCCGGACGATGTTTCATCAACTGTAGAGAAGTGTTCTGCGGCTGACTTTAACAGCATCAAAGTTTGCCGCTAAATCTGTGTGGTACCTACCTTTTCTATCACAGGACACGTGAAGGTAGCGATTCTTTAGCGACATGCCGATGCGCTATTTTTATTCATCTTAAAAAATCGTCATCGGACAAAAGTGACAAGCCCGCCATCTATCGTTGACCCTTCAAGCCATTACTTTGTCGTAGTTTGCGGGGTCACCCCGATTTCGCTATTTACAGAATCTTTCAATGGCACTCCACCTTTCCTTCAATAACAATTACACTGCTTAATTTACAGGTCCCAAGGCAGCCGCAGTCACCTTTCGATGATTCCACAGGGTATGTAACTATTTCTCAGATCGTCCCTGTGTCCTCCATCCGTGTATCTCCACGTGTGTTCGAGGCCACCGTGCGCCAAAACAATCCGCCGGCCTGCCGAGCAGCCGGGAGGTCGGAGAGCCGCTGTCAGCGCCAACAGACACCGTCGGACGCTCTCATTGGTCGGCGGCGGTCAGCGACAGAGAGCGGTGAACACGCTCCGGCGGCCCCATCAGGAGACAGTGTGTTCGGCAGTGACATTAGCCGTGCTTACCGACCGGAGTGGGATGCGCCGGGAACGACGATTGTATGCTTGTGTAAATCGTGTTGCGGGCCAGTAAAACCTCCGTTCCCTTCCACTTACAGGTTTCCATATGCTTTGTGTTGTATAAGACGCGACAATTGATTTTTAATAGAAACATTTCAATGAATAGTGTGTGACGTAACAACGTAGATACAGATTCATCGCCTATTAGTATCGAGGAGTGGAGCACCTATGGAGTAACAGAGACGTGTCACGTGTCTGTCTGCCTGCAGGGAGTGGCGCCCCAAGTGACTATTCTTCGGCCGCTGTAACTCGTGCCCTGTCGTTACTGCACCCAGCAGAGACCGCAGCACACATAGCAGACGTGGCGGGCGTGGCAGCTCCAAGCTGCAGTGAGTAAAAGCAAAGTGTAACGTCACCGTTTTCCACCAGGCAGCACCGTTCGCCAGTCTGTGCAACCACACCGATGGATGGTATACCCGATCAGCCCAGCTCGCTCCCGGCACAGCAGTAGGGGCGGTCCACCATACCAGCACGGTCGAGCTCGTGCACGGCACGCGGTACGGCCGACTGGGCGTGCCCGCTGCCGTGCTGATAGCTTAATTAGCGGGTCGGTCGAGCGGCGAGCGGTCCGCTGCACGCTCCCATAGAGGCCACAGACACAACGAGAGAGCAGACGAGACGAGATAAATGCAGATGTAGCTGCGGTGGCCCGGGTCAATGCAGGTCAGACAGGAGCGCCGTCAAATGTAACGGGTTGGGCTCTAGTTGTTGGAGCAGAAATGGACACCGCTAGGCATCTGATGAGTAGTAAATAAATTATCAGTCCTACGTCTAAGTGGACTGAGTAATTGCTGACAACACATGCAGTGAAGTCGATTGAAAACGGGTCAGTAAAGTTTAGTAAGAGTAAAGTTTATGCACTCTCTTTCCACCCTGTCGATTTTCATGGCCAGGTGAATGATTGTTTCCTTGCCTTTCCTCTTACCCAAGTCTTTTTAGACACACCGATGCAATACCTACTCGTATACCCCGGATAAGACAGACCGGAGGCACCCGACTCCCGGACCTGCCGGCCAAGGTGTGCCGTCTAACCCCCCACCCCCTCTCTCCTGTAGCCATCACTCAGTCTCTACCCCGCCCATCCGGCCAGCCAGGCCGGCCGACATCGACACGATACAATCACTCTATTTCACGTCCGTCGATAGCCCTTCACAATGCACCGAGCCCCGGCCATCCGTCCGGCCGAGCGGACGTATCAACGTGAATCAAACGGTGCGCAGTCGCCTCTGCGCTCGTTTATGTGGCTCTTTGGGTTGATTTAGCGGCGTGCTCTCTGCACGAGGAGGGAGTGAGGTGAGTTATTGTGGTGAGTGTGCCGCCGCCAAGAGCCGCCAGCCTCGCGGTATGTGAGAAAACTGGGCTCAGGTCAACCGGAGGCCTTATTTACGGTATGGCCGCCCTAAGTTATCGGTGGGTGGACGTACTGGTAACTGATGGGATGTGTTCATCATGAATAGTGTAGTTTTTACTCGAGATAAAGCGTGATTAAAAGCGAACGATTTCGGAGCCGGCCGTAACCAGTCTGGTGCGGCTAATTTACGTGTTATTGTGATTTTATGCGCAGACTCAACAAGGAATAGGTTAATTAGAAAGTTGGTCTGGCAAAGTTGGTCGGACCGGGTTGGTGTGAGACCGTCGGTCACTTGGGTTCCCATAAATTGAGCTCGATGGCAATGGACTAACAAGAAGTCAGCCTTACTCCCTTAAGTCTACCATCAGAGTCATGAATGCTTAGCAAATGAAAGTGACTGTCTCAGCATGTATATTGTCGAGCGTCGATAGATGCCCAGCATTTCTCCCAGAGACTTCAATGACCAGATCAGCGACCCTTTGTCCATTCACGATCGCTCTTTGAGCCAGCCGACAAATGAACATCGAATGTTGGAAGGTGGATGACAGATGGTGCAGGATAGTGAACAGCCTTTCTTGAAAGTACTGCGAGACGGGGAATGGAAGTAGCGTACCGGTAAATCATCGGCGCTTCTTCCCGACATTCTCATCCATCCCTTAGGTCAATTGGTTCGGTAGCGCTCAAAGTTAGCAGCCCTTCTCTGTAAGGCTTGATGGCACCGCTGCACCAATGAGTGAAACGTTCAAGAGAGACTGGACAGTAGCTGGAAGGCTTATGGTGGACAACTGGACAATGGACACTACGCCGCGGACACGCAGCCTGTGTCCGGGCGCCGACAGCGGACACCGGCGCAGCCAGAGACGGTGTCGGCGCAGCGGCGGCGGTTCCGGCGCGGCCGCCGCTAATAACCCGTATTGGTGGCGATAATAGTCGACCACTGACGCCGGCGAGCGGCGCTGCATCCCGAATTAATGACGCGTTTGACCGGCGCCCGTCCACGCTGCCGCCGCGCCTCACCGGGTCACCGCGCCGCGCCGGCGTCACAAACGTCGCAATTAATCAGCGCCTGCTTGACGCAGGTAGTGCTTTGTTCAACATAACTCATCAGCAGCGCCGAAACCGGAGACCGGCCATGTGAAAAATCGAGATCGGCGCGTCATTAGGTGCCGGCCGGTGTAACAAAGTCATTTGTCTGGCCGTGTGTCCGTCCGCTCGGCGAGCCAGGTGACGGGCAGCCGCCGAGCCGGCGAGCCGCTCTGTCGACACAACGCCAGTTATAATTTGTCGACCGGTGCCGTGCGTTGGTCGATGTCTGTCCGCCACTGATGAAGACACAAGGTGCGTCGGCAGTTGGTGACGTCTGCCCGTCGCTCTCCGCAGAATAAATACGCTGCATTCGGTGACGATGAGACGCTGACGAAAGGTTGAAGGTTTGTGGCGAAGTAGAATGATGCAAGGTTAAGCATTGGTAATGCAAGGATGGGTAACGGTTTTGTGATTTTTGGGGACGCATGCAGAGATATTACAGGGGCTACGTCAGGTGATTGAAAGGGAAAATGACGCTCATATGACATACTGAGGTAACGAACGCAATATAACCACACAATTGCCATCCAAGTTGACTAGTCTTTTTTCAATTATACGATCATCAGCTTTTACACAATGTCGGAGACTTGTGATCTTACCGTCATTCGCTGTATGTATACTTGGTGTGAGCATCTGGTTTCGGAGAAAGACTAATTGGACCTTGTAGACCTTGTAACAGACTGGTCATTGCCCGTCGAAGATGACGATTCACATGTTCTCGATAATAGGTCATGAAACCAAAGGACGCCGAAAAGAAACTCAGATAAAGCGGTGATTGAACTCACGGTCAAGTATGTGGTCTTCACCCATGCGATGGATTAGCGTTAAACTAATGGTCCAATGCAACTGTGTAGTTTCTTACATCATCATCATCATCATCACCAAGTTTATTAAACAAAAAATACGGGCTGAACTTGTACAAAATATAAGACAGACGCAAAAGCAAAAGCTTAACTCAAAGCGCCTAGTCTGAATGTCATACATAAACAAATGTAAACACGGCTGCGGCCGCCGCCACGGCACAGCTCATCAGCAGTTGAAGTCGCCGCTCGCCCGCCGTTCCTCTCCGGAGATCGAAACAGAAGCTACAGGCCGAGGAAAAGGTGAAAGGTGAAAATAGTAAAAAAAGGTGAAAAAAGAAAAAAGGTGAAAAATTTACACTGGAGTGAATCTCTTTGATGCAATTAAGAAGTTTTGAAAATTTAGGGCCACTGCCATACCGTCACTGCTGTTGAGATCGCTGCCGTAAATTAGAATGTCATGTTGCTGCTTTGCGGAGAGTCGTCTAAAGTCTGTTTTTAATGTTTGTGATAGATTGTTAAAAAGATCGTTACGTTCGGATGTAAATTTTGAGCAATGGAAGATGAAATGATCGGTGTTTTCATTGTCATTCCCGCAATCACATTTTGGTGAGTCCACTTTTTGAATTGTGAAGAGATGGGCATTTAAGTGAGACATATTCATACGAAGCCTGGAGTGGAGAGTGTTGCCTGCTTTGGAACCAATTTTGTAAAATTTCGGTGGATCTGGAGCCCCCAGCTGCTGACGTATGTCCTTTTTGAAGTGGTTGTGTGAGAGTTGCTGGATGTCATGTCTTAATATGTTCCATTGTCTAGTTGTGGTTGGTAAAAATGATCTTTTATAGGATGAAGTGTGGATGGGAGATGTGGTGTGCGCAGTTGCGTTTCTGAGACTTCTGTCCGTGTCTTGTGCTCTGGTGTTTGGAAGTAAAGCTGCAATGTAGTCCGGAAGGTTTTCTGTTGTGCTGATTTTGTGGTAGAGTGTCAGTCTGTGTATCTGTCGTCTTGTTGTCAGTCTGTCCCATCCTAATTCTCCCAAGAGTTTGTCGTTTGGTGTTCTAAAAAGTCCTCCTGTAACAAGTCTGGCAGCCCTATTCTGTAGCGTCTCTAATTTTGTCGAGTCCTGTATAGTAATGTGTCCATCGTAAATCGTGTCGCAATAGTCAAAGTGCGGTCGTATGTAGGTTTTGTATATTTGGTCCAATATTGTTCTTGGTATGAATTTTGCAATCGGGTACAGGGGTGTTTACGAGCATTTTAGCGGTACTCTTGCCTCTATAGCGCGAGCCGTCCACCGCAAGAAAAAAGACTTAAGCCAAAAATGAGGCCAAGTGGAAGAGGAGGAGGAAATGGGGGAACTTGGAATGAAATGTTGTGAATTGAGTGTGAATCAAAGAACCGAAGAATATAAAGCTAAGATCTGCATTTATGATTCATGATTGATTTAAGATTTGTGAGACCTACTACCGTAAGATCAATGACTAAGTTAAATGACTAAATATACACAACGCGAGACTATATTATCACGAAACCATTTGGTACCAGTGACCCAGATGCGGGGTTCAATATTTAGTTAATATTGAGTTCAAATTAACGTAAGAGTCATTAACGTAATAGCGCACAATGAATGCTGATACTTCCCGAAGAAAGAAGAGAGTCCGCCAAGGACATCGAGCCTACTGCCAGAGAATTATTGATGATATCGATGGCCTTTTAAGTGAGGCGTCGCTGGACAGGGACACCCTGCTCGTCAAGGCAGCCAGTTTAGAGCAACAGAGAGAAAAAATCAAGACGTTGGACGACGAGATCGAGGGGTTGGCAGCTGAAGATGATTTACTTGAAGAGATCCAAGACGCTGGCGAGTGTATAGCACGATACGACTTTGTGCTGCTGCAAGTTAAAAAAGCATGCGAACCCAGTTTCGATAGCAGCCCCCAGCCGCCTACGAACACCAACCCCAACAAAGAAACACAACCTCGCCAGCTAAGTAATTTGCCAAAGCTGGAGCTTCCAACATTCTCGGGTGATGTCATGGATTTCTACACCTTCTGGGACCTTTTTAAATCTGCTGTCCACGACAGACACGACATAACCAACGCAGAGAAGTTCCAGTACTTGAGAGCACAATTAAAAGGAGCGGCATTGAAGACCATAACCGGGCTCAGAGTGGCAGCAGACAACTATCCTGTGGCAGTAGATATTCTTCTGGAAAAATATGGAAACACAGACGTCATCATTGATGCCCACATGCTAGCCTTTGTGGACCTGAAGTGCGGTGCCTACTCATGCTGCGATCTCGAAGAATTCCGCACTGAGCTGGAGGCTCATGTTAGAGAACTGGAGGCTCTGGAAGTCCATGCCAGCGAATATGAAAGGATGCTGTGCCCAGTCATGATGGAGAAACTGCCGGTAAAAGCCAAGGAGAATCTAGTTCGCTACCTAGGACGAAAAACAATGGTGCTGGACGACTTGAGAAAATTCTTATCGGATGAAGTTAAAACGTTGAAAGCATCTGAGACGACAGGAAGACGACCGCCAAGAGCTGGAGCTCCCCAAAGACGAGCAGCAACATATCAGGCGAGAGGAGCAGAGCTGTTGTGTGCTGTATGTGGTGGCCAGCATACTCATGAGAAGTGTCAGACGTTCCATGCCATGAACTTACCTCAGAGGCTGGCCGTCTGCAGAGAAAAAGGTCTCTGTTACCGGTGTTTAGGACAACGGCACATGTCTCGAGCTTGCACCGCATCTAAGAACTGCGAAGTGGGCGACTGCAGAGGAAACCACCACTCTTTGTTGCACGCAGCTTATCGAGACACCACCAAGCAAGAAGAAGCGATCGATCCTGTCATCAACTCTCCCCAGCGAGGAGCCGGGCCCAGAGAAACTTCCCACAGCAATCGAGCCCTGGCAACATCATCCCCGACGCAGTCCGTGGTTTTCCAGACAGTGCCAGTGGTGCTGCAAGCAGGAAAGCACAGCCTGGTGGTAAATGCATTGCTTGACCCATGCTCGGATGCATCATACGTGAGTGAAGCAGCGGTCGCTGAAATTGGTGTGACTGGTGAGGAGTGCGTGCTCAACCTGACGACCGTTCGTGGTCAGGAGCCAGTGAACATGAAGAAGACGAATGTGTCCATACAAGGCACCGATGGCCGGTTCAAAGCAGACATAACCGCACTCATTACGAAAGATCTGGCAAGCACGTCTGAAGTCTTTGATTGGGCAGCTCTGAAAACGAAGTGGCCTCACCTGAGCGATATAAGTTTCCCAAATGCGGCGCTACTAAACAGTCTGCCTCCCGGTGTCATCGAACAGCGCCCCGCCCCATTCGCCCGTGCGGCCAAGGCTGCAGTCTGTCCGGCGATGGCGACCGCCCGACGATGACCCGTGTCAGAGGAAGGAGGTGCGACATCCGTGTGCGGTGTGCTGTCTTGAATCGTCCGTTTTTATATAGAGAGAGCGAATGTCCAGCGATTGAATCTGTATGCCTGTGTTTCTTGTCCCCGCATGTTTTTGTTTGTGCCCGACTCAGACTCTGGACTGTAATCGCCACGCCCCGCGTGGATTGTCCATGAAGGTAATACAATACAATACAATAATAGGAGTCAGTCCGCAAACTCTGAGTCTGTTCGTTCCAGAAGAAACGAGGAAAGGTAGAGATGGCGAACCAGCAGCTCTAAAGACGCCTCTCGGTTGGGTGGCGTTCGGACCGATGAGACATGCAGAAGAAAATGGCAACAACATCTCCAACTTTGCTCGCACACTAAGGACGAAAGCTGCACAGCTGGACAAAGAAGACATCATTCAGGCATTTGACAAAATATCAGATATAGACTGGATGGGTGGCAACAACGAAGACGGCACGCCGACATCACACGAAGATAGGATGGCAGAAGAAAAGGCAGCTGCCAGTCTGCAGTTTTCCGATGGACGCTACCAGATCGGAGTACCGTGGAGAAGAGGGAGGCCAGCTCTGCACTGCAACTATGAAACAGCCGCCTCGCGGCTTGAGAAAACCGAAAACTCGCTGAAGAAAAAGGGTGGTGACCTTGCCGAAAGATACAACCAAATACTTGAGGACTATGAGAGAAAGGGCTACATGAAGAAATACAGTTACGAAGAGTGGATGGCTGGCGGCGGCGGCGGTTGGTTTCTGCCTCACTTTCCAGTAGTGAGAGAAGATAAATCAACCACGAAACTCCGTATCGTCTATGATGCGGCTGCGACGAACCAGGGGAAAAGTCTGAACTCAGAGATATATCCAGGACCCTCTCTGTACACGGACCTCACAGAGATCCTGCTACGCTTCAGACAACATTCGGTGGCTCTTGTGGGAGACGTAGCTGAAATGTTTCTGCAAGTAGAGCTCCCGCCCGAAGATCGTCAGTACCACCGCGTCCTGTGGAGAAACTTCGACGTCAGCCGGCATCCAGACATCTTCGAAGCACAACGCTGGCTGTTCGGGAACGCGGCGGCCCCGTTCTGCACCCAGTACGTCATGAGAGAGCACGCGAAGAAAAACGAAGAACAGTACCCGATCGCCTCCCGAGTGGTCTTGGACAACGTATATATGGATGATGCATTGGCGTCATTTACAGACGAAGATATCGCTTTGGAAGCGCAGCGCGAACTCAATGAACTCATGCAAGGTGCCGGAATGACGATGAGAAAGTGGCTGACAAATAGCAAGTCCGTACTCAAAGCCATCCCAGAGGACCAGAGAGCACCTGGTGCCCACGTACACCTCCAACAGGACAAGCTACCTAGCGTCAAGACGCTGGGTGTTGTGTGGAATGCTGAGTCAGATGTGTTCTCCGTCAGTGTAGCGGACGATACACAACCGAACCAGATGTGCTCCAAACGATCATGTCTGAAGAAGCTCGCCTCAGTTTTCGATCCCCTCGGATTTTTGGTCCCATTTGTCATAGTCGCAAAGATTCTTTTTCAGTCAACATGGGATCTGAAGCTGACGTGGGATGAAGAGATCACCGGTACAATACGGCGTCAGTGGATGAACTGGTGTAAAAGCCTCATGCACCTCAGTCTGGCGTGCATGCCAAGATGTTTGCACGACGCTGGACCCGGTAGTCCGGTGAAAGAAAGTCGACTTCACGTCTTCACGGATGCTTCAGAGAAAGCCTATGGAGCTGTGTGTTACATGGTCACGACGACGAAGAACCAGATTATTTCCAGACTTGTCATGGCAAAAGCAAGGGTAGCTCCGCGGAAGAAAACACAAACCATTCCCCGACTTGAGCTGATTGGCGCGGTTATGGGCCTTCGGCTGGCTAAAAAGACATGTAAAGCTCTGGAGATACCTCTGAAGAGCGTCACCTTTTGGACCGACTCAACGGACGTCCTGTGCTGGATAAGCAACGAAACCAGAAGGTTTAAGACTTTCGTGGCGAACCGTATTGCTGAGATCCGGAGCGACACGGATGCGTCCCAGTGGCGACACGTGCCTGGAGCATCCAATCCTGCTGACCTGGCATCCAGAGGGTGCACAGCGGACGTGCTGATGTCCGAAGCAGTGTGATGGGAGGGCCCGGCCTTCCTTATCACTGGAGACTGGCCGCCCCAGCCAGTCCTCGCGAGAATGGACTTCGATAGTTCTGAGTTCTGTTCTGAGCGTCAGCAGCAAAAGACACTCGCCTCAAGCAGCTCAGTACCAGGCTCGCTGGATCGATTGCGCCCAGAACGATATTCCAGCTGGACAAGACTGGTCAGAGTGACAGCATGGATCCAAAGATTCATTCAAATTCTGAGAGAAAGGGTGAAAAAAGGAAAGGATCGGCACAAGTTCGAAGCAGAAAAACAGTGCAGGCCGAAGAAGAACAACAGAAAACGTGGAGGACAAAGCAGCCTTTCCAGCACGTTCGAGCTGACTGTTGAAGAAGTGACCGCAGCTGAAGTATTTTGGGTGCGTTTAGCACAGACAGATGCTTTCGAGGATGAACGTCGCTGGCTCGAAATCCACAGGAACGAAGAAACCATGCAAGGGCGCGCTAAGAAGCGGCGAGATGGAAGAGGAAAAGAAAGCCGCCTACAAAGATTGAACCCATTCATAGTCGAAAATGGTCTCATACGAGTGGGAGGCAGAATAGGCCATGCAGATCTACCGTACAACACAAGACATCCCTACGTTCTCCCGAAGAGGCATGCAGTGTCTGCGCTCATCGTGCGACATATCCACGATAAGTTCGACCACGAGCTCGGGGTAGAACACAATCTGGCCGAGCTGAGACAGACATTTTGGTTGGTCAGCGCAAGAGAAGAAATCAAAAGATGCATTCGGACGTGTCCTGAGTGCAAACGAAGGCGCGAGAAGACTGGAGCGCAAATAATGGCCCCGATGAAGAAAGAGCAGCTGAAGCCGACGTACAGAGCATTTTCCCACTGCGGTGTAGACTTCGCTGGGCCAGTGGAAACAAAAAACGAAAGAGGAAGAGTGAAGACAAAGCGATACATCTGTCTTTTCACCTGCTTTCAAACTAGAGCAGTGCACCTGGAAATGGCGTATGGTTTAGACACCGACTCGTTTTTGTGCACCTTGGACAGATTCACCTCAAGAAGGGGTGTTCCTGAGGACATCTGGAGTGACAATGGCCGGAACTTTGTCAGTGCCGAAAAAGAGCTGAAGAAAACGTCAGATGCTCTGGACAGGCGTAAAATCCACAAGCAAGGAGTCACGAGAGGTATCCGGTGGCACTTCAACCCTCCCGCTGCGCCTCATTTTGGAGGAGTTTATGAATCCCTCATCAAGTCCGTGAAACGTGCTATGTACAGCACTCTGCGGACCACAAGCATCACCGATGAAGAGCTACAGTCCGCCTTATGTCGCGCTGAGGCTCTTCTGAACTCGCGTCCGCTGACTCCGCTGTCAGCCGACCCGACTGATCAGCCGCCTCTGACTCCTGCACACTTCTTGGTGGGACACATTCAGCTGCAAGCGGATGCCGGGCTCGAGGGCGCGAGAGGTCACTTGAAGAGGTGGCGTCTGGTTCAACAGTTGGTCGCAGCGTTTTGGAAAGATGGCAGCGAGAATATGTGCTTTCGCTACAAGCTCGTACAAAGTGGAGGACGTCCCATGAAGACCTGGCAGTAGGGGACGTGGTACTGATGGCAGAGTCATCGGTCACCAGGGGTCAGTGGCCGCTGGCCAGAGTGGTCAAGGTGCACCCTGGAGCTGATGGACATGTGAGGGTGGTAGATGTCCAATGCAAAGGGAAGGTCTACACCAGACCCGTGATGAAGCTGGTGCATCTAGAATCTGCCCCGGCGTAAGGCTGCCCGTGAAACGGACGGCTTAAACATACTGTGGCGTCGACACTATCGAACTGCAATGCGGTGTGATCGAGTGAACTTGCAAGTTGCAACTGTGCCTATTCATTGTGTATATTGACCTTCATGGTGCAGAAGGTCAAGGTGGGGGAGAATGTTTACGAGCATTTTAGCGGTACTCTTGCCTCTATAGCGCGAGCCGTCCACCGCAAGAAAAAAGACTTAAGCCAAAAATGAGGCCAAGTGGAAGAGGAGGAGGAAATGGGGGAACTTGGAATGAAATGTTGTGAATTGAGTGTGAATCAAAGAACCGAAGAATATAAAGCTAGAAGGTCAAGGTGGGGGAGAATGTTTACGAGATTCATCGTTCGCTTCCAGCCAGCTCTGTCTTTGAAATGGTAGTGATTTGTGTATATAAATAGCAACTCCGCCGCCGTGCCTATCCCTGTGCCGTGTAAGTGGTGTGTGATATCCATTTAATTTGTAAAGGCAGGTCGCTACGTCATTGCTTAGTTTTGTCTCTGTAAGTGCTAGTATGTGTATACCTTGTGTGTCGACAAATTGTTGAAGTTCGTCAAGTTTGTCGTGCGCGGTTATGCTGTTTATGTTTACATGTGAAATAAAAAGAGTTTGCTGTGGGTAGGAAGCTTGAGGGGGTCCAGGATTGGATTCTATGCCACTTATCATTAATATGTACTTTAAATCTATAAATGACCCAAGTGTAGTCCAATGTCTGTTAGATGCAATGCACGTGTGGTAGCGGATGAATGCCCAAGTGTTCAGTTGAGGACGTTTACCAGCAGCAGGGGGCTCACAGTCCATGGGCTCCAGATCAAATGGCGAGCGGTGTGTGCCGGAGAAAGAGGCAGCTCTCCCAAGCAGCAGCGACGGTTGGTGTGCGACTCGGATGTTGAATTGATGAATACCTTGACAAACTGTTATCCCCGGAGAGGAACGCGGGCGGCTGCAACAGAGAAACATCCGATGAGCGGCCGGTGGCGGCGGCGAGAGACACCAAAACACCAAAACAAAACAGCAGAACACAGGCAAGAAAATCAGAATGAACATTAACCAAATGAACGCAACTATGACTGAGGGCACAACGAAAATATAATTATCAGGAACTACATACGTGCCATACACTTTACCAGTCGACACTGGGGAGACCAGCGCAGACTGCGAGCCGGTCACCCGAGTCCAGTTATACGATAGCATAAGTTCCAGTCTCTTCTAAACAACTAATTGCACCCAATAATCAACCGGCACAGACGATCGCAACTAGCCCCTCCCTCCCGCCAACCCCACAGCCGGTAAATCCTCATCGGTAGTCAACTGTCAACTGTCACCCCACCCCCCTCCCCCCACTGGCCCACGCACACATCGCCATCAGTTCAACACAGTTGAACAGTTGACATCAGTTCAAAAGGAGCCGACATAAAACTATTTCTCTCAAATGAATCGTTTAAATACAAGGTGGATGCCACAACAAAATCAAAACAGTAAGAAAATCGCAGCCATGTGTAGTACTTAAAAATAGATAAATGAAAATAAGAATCTTAGATCTAATTGTTAAACAGTCTTCAAAGGATCGCCCACAGACCTGACAAAAATGTGACAAAAAATGTCAAAAACAACTATGGCGTGAAGGGTGACAGTAACATCGCTTAAATCACATACCGAAGTTAAATTCAGGTGTTCGACTGAAAGAGGATCTTGTGTTTATTCACATCCTCCCTCCACCCACGCACATACCCTATGGCACCAAAGAGACGACCCATCAAGCCTTGTGGCGAATCGAGCCATTTCTTATGGAGGGATATCCAATGCATGAACGCCGAGCCCCTTGTGACGCCCACCAGCCACCCTCTGATATAGAAGCGCCCACCCCAGTTCAGAGGCGCCCACCGTGCACTCGCGGAAAAGCGCCCACCCCAGTGCAGGGGCGCCTCTCGCTCAGCTATCGTCCAGTGCACGGTGGAGCTGGCCGTCCTGCCTTGTTAACCAGCCCAATCAGAGCTACCGAGCAGCCCGGTATTTGTTGCTCGCCCATAAAACCACAGAGCCGTCGGGCGGGCTTGACCGCGCCGAGCTTCAGTGGCTACAAATGACCGCGGCCCGGGTCACAGGCCCTCTATAAACCAGCGCTGAGTAACTGGGAGCACCGGACAGCGGCGAGCAATCGCTTACCGGATGGCTTCTTTAGGGGCTGAGTAAACTTCACCGGCAGGTATTGGACGTGAGATATAAATGGCGTTAAACTGTTAGAGATACACCGCCCAGAAATGGAAACGGAACGTCCGACGGTATTCCGAACCGCAGGCATTTACGCATTCACTCTGAAACTTTTACGCATATGCTTTGACATGCAATGAATGAAATGCACTTTAAATGTACTTAAATGTGCAGTACTTACCTACAAAGCGTCCACTGCTGCAGTGAGCTAACACCGCGGGGTGACCTCCCTCGCAGTCCGGGACTGTGCCCGCAGCTCCAGCCAGTCATGACCTCTGCCCCGGCGGGCCTCTGGCTGTGACACGGGGTCAGCCGGGCGCCTGGTGCCTCAGGCGTCCGATATCCATCATACACGCGGTGTCAGGTCGTCATCGATCAGCGGCAGGCTGACATCTGTCCGGAGCACACCGGTGACCGAAGGGTCGGCGACGGAAACGCCACTGTGCGACCGAAATGGAACGCCTCTGAGCGTGGAGAGAACCCCCATAAACGGGGCAGAGCTTTGGAAAGGAGTGGTGCACTCGTAATAGGTCGCTGGTAAGCGCTTTAATCAAATGGAGCTCGAATCTAAGCCTGAGTAGCGCTGGTGAAACGCTGGTGACGACCGACCAATTCCGTCAGGGCCGACGCCAACCTGGCCACCGCGCTGACCTCTAAACACTCCCGACACTCTAATGATGACGCATTATACGAAATGAGCCCCGGATTCCAATTATGTGCATTAAAGCGACAGAAGAAACGAGCGCAATCGCCGCGCCACGGCACTGTTTGTCTTTCTCACCATCCGTCATCGCACTCTAACCCGTCACCGGTGACGTCTGTGACGGCCCGTGGCGCTGACGAGACAATGAGCCGGCGCACGGCCGTGGTGTCATTATGACGTCATCAGTGTACGCGCAGGCTCTTTGGCGGCCCGATGTGTGACCATCAGTGCACAGGAAATGGACTCGGGGGAGGCTGTTAAATGCATAATGTTCCGTATAATTAGGGATCGTCCGTTGGCGTTAGGATGGATGATGTTATGTCACCAATGCGTCATTCAGCGAAGACTAAATTATGAGAAAATGACTTCATTCAAATTACTTTTTACCTCTCTGCTTTATGAGCCCATGGGTTGAAAAATATCTACTTGCGCTACTTGCGAGACACTTTTGAATCTAAAACGGTCCTCTAAATCTATTTCAGTACATTGCTATAAGTCGAATTTTATATTAGTGAAATTATTCAATGGCTTTGAGCACTTGTGAGAGACATGGTATTCAGGCAATAGAAGGTAAGAAATAATAACCCTATTATCATATTAGCCAAAAACATAGAATTCAAAAAACGGAATAAAGTGTCGGGAGATTTCGGTTTTGAGCCTTTATCGACTGTTTTCAACGGTTCCATACGGTTGATAAAGGCACAAAGCCGAAAGCTCTCGAATATATATTTCTTTTTTTTTAATCTTATCTTTTCGGCTAATATGAGCGTAGGATTTTATCATTTGTGAAATTCTGACTGATTCGTGTGTGAGTCCGTGCTTGCAGCTGTGCACAAATATTTATTGATATTCGTATATTTAGTTTTGGTGAATACCTTGCGGGACAGGTGTCGAAAGGAAATTCAAATTAAAACAGTCATTTTTCTTTTAGCCAAAAGTTGGTGCTTAATGGTTCCGATTTTCTATTCCTTTTTGGTGAAGTGTACGTACCTCTTGATTTTAACATGCCGCTCATGATTGTACAAATCGTATGCCTATCATTGATATTTGGTCGCGCTAATCAAAAGGAAGTTTTTACAATGAATTATGGTTTAACGGAACGCAATGCAGCAAAGTCAGCAAAAGTTACAATGATAATTGATAATGATCACAGCGATAAGCACGACGTGGCTATGAATATCGCACAAAACAATTTTGGTGCGTGTGCGTATTATCACAATAAGTGGAGCACCACTGCTGGCCATTAACATGAGTTATGGCCATGACTGTGTGAAACCGGGCCTGTACTGCAGCGGAGTGGCAGATTCAGGCAATCACCTGGCACGTGCAACCCGCTCTAATGCGGAAGCGTGACCAAAGAGGCCCGGGGTACCGTTTCTAGTTGGAGCCTAAATGCACGATAACAAGTGACATTGGAACTAAGCGATATTTTTTCATAACTTCTGGGAAAGTTTTTAATCGTTTGGATGGTTGGCATGAGTGAAGACATTATAGTCAAAATTGATGTGAAAATGATCAATAACATGTCTCTTTTGTTTCTCTTTGGTAAACTAAAGAACCAATACAATTTTTTGGCATGTTATTGATCATTTTCACATCAATTTTTTCATAACGGATTAAAGGAGCATTGCCATGCGTTGGGTGCTAACTGCTATGGTTTAACTTTGATGGTGAATACGAGTATACCTAACGAAGTGACGTAGTGTCGGTCAGCTGAGTGCATATAAAAACAAAAGTGGAATTGGATACACATAGATTTCGATGTTCATCATCATAATGGTAGAGTGGGTTTTTGTTATGGACGATCCACAAAATCTAGTCCAAAGTGCCAGAATCAAGATGCTCTAACGAAACATGGATGTGAACGATGTAAGTCAGTCACATGTTACACTCAGCATAAGACAAAAATATATTTACTATTAACATAGGATGCATGTTAAATGTTAATTGCTCACAATGCCGAGGAATAGTGTTTGTTCTCGAATAAAACACTAGTAAGCCGCTCCAATAATTGACCGTCAGCCGTCTTTCCCTATCCAGCAGCTGTCACCATGCGTCATCCTTAGAGCCTGCCACCCCGTCACACACAACCGTCCGACACAACCGTCAACTGGCAGTGACGGCTGATATATGTCACGTGACTCATCAGCCGGGGAGCCGCCCCTCCTAGCAGGCTCCGGCCTCCCTCAATGGGGCTAATCGTTAAAACAGCACGTAAATAATGCCACCAGTGCCACCAATGACACAGCCGTGCGAGTTATGTCGACAAGTTAATACCATAAAATGTGCGAATTTATGGCAAATCGTCAAAGATGGCGTCCCGTCATCTGCGGCCGGCCGCGCTAAATCACGTGACACGCCGGCAGCTGCCAGCGCCGCCGGCTGCTGATTGATGCTTTTTTCCTCTCATAATGCTCAAAGACAGATTTATGTCGGAGCGGATGGTAGAAACTGCCATATGCCCATAGAAAAGCCGAAAATTATGGCCTTTCATATTTTACGTAAGAATATAAAGAAAGGGTCCAATATTGATGCCGATGAGTTATGTGGGCGCCGGCCGTTCCCGCCAAACTGTGACGAAATGGCGCGAGGGGCGGGAAGGCCGAGCAGGCGAGCACAGAGGGCGGCGACGGGTTCCGCTCCATGACACAATCTCACCAGGGAAAGGAGAAGGAAAAAGGGAGGAGAGGGAGAAGGAGGGGTGAATGGATCTGAAACCACCGAATGGCACCGGGCGAGTCAAACTGACAGGGTGGCCGCCCTCAGCTGGGCAATAAGGCCAGCTGGGAAGGCAGCCAGTTGGGACGGGCTGCTCCGCTTGCTCAAACAGGCATCGTCTGCAAGGAGAACACAGAGACGGATTACAGACAACAGAAGACAGGTATGCGTCTATTAGAGCGTCCAAAAGGCGTGCAAACGTGCACTGTGTGACTAACCCACCATGATAGTAGTATCATTTCTAAGTATCACAACGATCAACGATGCATTTATTTGTCGTCATGCAATGCACGTATACAATGCATTCAACAATGGCGAATTAATTTGACACATTAGGGTGAACGAAGGTGTGAAGCGCAGCGCTGCGGCGTCAAACTAGAACTTCATAGTATGAGCAGCTGTCTGTGGCACATAATAACATAACTGGCCATTAGGCGTCCACTGCAATGATGAACTGTGACCTGTCAGATGGCGCAGCGCAGCTGACCCGGCCTCCATCGAGCGTCCATTCGCGAGCGGAGCGCATCATTCTGTAAGGATGTAGTAACAAAGACCCGCGTCCAGCACCCACCGGACAACGCGAAGCAATTAACACCTGCTTATTGTCACTGGCTGTTGAAATGCAAATGGCCTGTTCTAAGTCGGTGTGAATGATGCGAGCGCACGCTACAGTCCATGACTGCACGACGTGTTCCGCAGAGTGAATGGTCTTTGTTTGGATCGGTGTTAGAAAGGGATGCGTTTGTAACATGATGACAGCTACATGCCAACTGTCGGGCTGTTTCGTGTAATAACTGATAACGAAACGGCTATGAAAACACCTTTAGCTACTTACCGAAATGCAATCAAATTAACTATTCGCGTAAATATAAATGACGTCGGTCAATAAAGCATAACATTAACCGACTATTGAAAAGTGTAAATGACTAAATTAGGAGAATGACTCGGATCTGCACAAACATAAGTTGTAATGACATACAAGATCGAGTTCAGACCATGACCATGGTCGACCAAAGATGCCTTGTGATCAATATGTAGAGACTGATGTTCATGTGTCATCAAGCAATGCTCAACTTTTTATGTATGATAAATGTATTTGGTAATGTAATATGCAGTATTTCCCATCAAGGGCTCAACTAAAGGCCCGGGCCAAAGGCATTGCAAGTGGAAATATTGCTTCCTTTGGGAAGAAATCCCTTCATCTCTATTTTCTACCACTGATAATGATGAGGCCATGTCGAATGCACATTAGCTATTTACACCGGCCCGCATTCATCTCTGTATCGGCAGTGCAGCGCCCAGCACCCAGCGCCCAGCACCCAGCGGCCAGCACCCAGCGGCCAGCGCCCAGCGGACACCGCCGCGGTCCGGTGCGGCCACGCGGCGTCTAATACGACGTGGCGACATAACGCCGGCCATAACGTGTCGTCGAATCATCGACGGCGCGCGTCGTATCTCAGCGGGTGTCGGACGGCCGTCGGGCGGCGGCTATCGGCTGCGACCAGCGCCGGACACTGGCCACGGGTGGATGACGATGGTCGGTGGAGTTACGGCCGGCCACCGCCGGTACTGGCAGACGGCGGACCCGCGCAGAGACTCGACCGCGTAACTCTGACAGGGGTGACCTGATGGGGTCGGAAGGAACAGAGGAGGCCTGCGGTGGTAGGGGGTAAATTCAAATTTTGGACATTTGCTTATCAAAATGTGTTAGTTGTTACAACTGCTTATGTTGGTCATATTTGATAACTCTTGATAAAGTGTGTCATTTTCAAATGAACTTGTTGTAAACGTCAAGTTGTATGTTTTCCTTTCATTTATGCGTTGCAATAGCATTAACTGCAATGGCTAAACATATTACACGCTGCAGCATTGAAATAATATTTTTACGTCACCATCACCATGCTTTTGTCGGACGCCAATCCATTTCCATGTGGCTCACAAGCTGCTGAAATCATCCAGGCTGAGATACATCCTTCAAGGGTCGGAGGTTAAGCTATCCAAGTCGACCGACGAAATCACTTCGCTGTCCATTCCATAACTTATACGATGTGTTGATTGGCCCAGAGACGGCCAGCCGTCAGGCAGTAATCGCTCTGTTGAGCTCATCCCTGAAGTGTTAGACAAGACACCTCGCAAAACAATGAACGCACCTGGCGCCGTGGGTGAATTATGGCATAAAGCCTGCGATATTTATGGTCTGCATGTCTGCGGAAGAATCACTGTGGCATGTGGCCGTCCGTCACAGCAGTGTATATTGACAGCCCGCCAAAACAAACTGCCAACTATGACTGGCCAGAGCGGGAGAAGATCGGAGGTCATGTGGGTCCAGGGACATGGAAATCACCAGCAGCTTCCGTCTGCTTGATTTAGGCAGATAATTTGACTGTTCTTTGAATAGATGTCATAGTGAAATAGGGACCCTATTATCGACTCGAGCCGGCTGAACTTTAACTCGACCTTGAAGGGTCAAATTAAAAATCTAACCAAAGGTCAAGGTCAAGAACTAACTGTAAAAGGTCAAGTGGCATATCCGTTGCCCCGTATCGTTGAGCTGACCACATTCGAACTGTTTTTATCGCTCTAGACTATCTATATCAAAATATATTGTTGGAAAACAGCCGGAATTACCTTTAATGACCTAATAAAGATGAACCGTAGGGGTCATCGGTGCAATTCTCCGGTTCAACATTCAATTTTTACCTGTTACACGTTTTTTTTTAGAGTGTTAACAATGGCTTTTCCCTAAAAAAGTCGCAGTGGAAGTTCTTCCCATTGACTTGTAAAATGGAGATGGTTAAATTGACGTAGTCCACGGATATACGAAAAACTGAGATGCAGGTTTTGTACATCCTGTCACCTGTATTAAATCGGTGAACTTTTCAACAGAATAAGTCAATTAGAGTTATATCTCTGACGAGCACGTAAGCTTTTTTAGACACTAGGTTACTGAGGTGACGTGGTGGTCTGATCTTGAGCGACCTGGGTCCGAAATTTTCACATGTGCAGATGAAATGCATCATTTCATAACATTTCATATCATTTCAGTCTCGACGTTTTCCTCTCCCCTAGTTATCAATAGTTTGCTTGTATCTCTCAGTTTACCAAGAGTTTACCAAAAAAAGGCAGTGTCTTTTAAATATTTCCGGAAAACTACGGGGAAGTGTCCAAACAACACCCACTGGCGGATCCAGGGGGGGCCACGGGGGCCATGCCCCCCCCAAAGGCCTAAAGTGGCCTGTTTGGCCCCCCCCCAAAACGTCAGAAAAATTGCTAAGAAAATATACCTTGATGGAGGTTTTTAGCACACTTGGTGAAGTAAAGCTTTCCACAGCATAATATGGAAGCAATATGGTAGCAGTGAGGGTCAGTCAAAAGTTGCGCGAGTGGAGTCGACCTTCAAAAAAGACTGTTGTTGGCACGTGTTTATGGCGCGGTAGCTGGGAGTTGGCGGTGTTTCGCGTGGTGAGGCATCACTGGCGGATCCGGGGGGGGGGGGGCACGGGAGCCTGAGGTGCCCCTGACAGGCCCGTGGTGCCCTTGCTAGGTCTGTGGTGCCCCTGGACCCTGGCAGGCCTGTGGTGCCTCTGGCGGGCCTAGGGTGCCCCTGCTAGGCTGCTGATGCCCCTGGGACCTGACAGGACTGTGGTGCCCCTAACAAGCCTAAAGTGCCCCTAACAGACCCGTGATGCCCCCGACAGGCCCAAGGTGCCCCTGCGTGATGCCGTGTTGTCTGCGAGGCCGGTGGTGCCCCTGCGAGGCCGGTGGTGCCCCTGCTAGACCGGTGGTGCCCCTGGCAGGCCTGTGGTGCCCCTGCTAGGCCGCTGGTGCCCCTGGGCCCTGACAGGACTGTGGTGCCCCTGACAGGCCCAAGGTGCCCCTGCAAGGCCGGTGGTGCCCCTGTAAGGCCTGTGGTACTGGTACCCCTGCTAGGCCTCTGGTGCCCCTGACAGGCCCATGGTGCCCCTGCGAGGCTGGCGGCGCCCCTGGCAGGTCTCTGGTGTCCCTGACAGACCTGGGGTGCCCCTCACAGGCCCGTGGTGCCCTTGCTAGGCCTGTGGTGCCCCTGGCGGGCTGGTGGTGCCCCTGCTAGACCGGTGGTGCCCCTGACAGGCCTGTGGTGCCCCCGGGCACCAAGGGGGGGTCATGACCCATGTGGCCCCCCTTGGATCTGCCACTGATACATATCATATTGATTAATAATGGCGTTATGGCTTATGCAATATGCAATGGCAGGCACTTGGTATCCCTCACTTATCCCTCATTGGGGGCTCTGGCGGGCTCCTGAGGGCCCACGTCTATCTCCGGGAGCCCTAGACAGGCTCCTTTGGGTCCTTTCAGTCCACTATAGCATAAGAGGTCTCCATGCGAGTCCTATACATCTGAGGGCGTACCCTGACGTCTGAGGTACCCAACTGCAGCTCCAATGGTCTCTTATACTGGCGGATCCAGGGAGGGGGCATTTACGGCCATGCCCCCTTCCCAGAGGCCTAAAGTGGCCCGTTTGCCCCCTCCCCCAAGCGATAATGAAACATAGTTCAATCAGTGCTGGCCCAGGAGCCGAGTTAGACAGGGGGTGTTTTACCACCTCCCGGCCCGCAAAGGGACCCAAGCACTGACTCGAAGCGGGTTAACTGGTCGATAAAAGCAATGGTAAGTGTTTACAAAGTAATATAAAGGCATGGGTCGGATGGGCTACCATTTATATATTTTTACTTTTAGTTTAAAAAAAAAAATATTCATAGTGTCAGGGCTGTGACGAAAAATAAGTGGCCTAAATCCGATGAGAAAACAGGATTTTGGGGTACCCTAGGTTTGGCTCCTGCATGAGTTGGCCCCCCCCCCCAAAAAAAACGCAAGCCTGGATCCGCCAGTGACAACACCCGGAGTCAAGCGCGATTTAACTCTATAATTCTCGTTTTCCTACATATTTTCTGTGTATAGGTAGGTACCTAACTATGCATGGGCTTGCTTATTTTTCTTACATCTTTCTGTCTCCTTCTCTTTCTCTCTTTCTCTCTTTCCCTCTTTCTCTCTCTCTCTCTCTCTCTCTCTCTCTCTCTCTCTCTCTCTCTCTCTCTCTCTCTCTCTCTCTCTCTCTCTCTCTCTCTCTCTCTCTCTCTCTCTCTCTCTCTCTCTCTCTCTCTCTCTCTGTCACTCACTCTCGCTCGTATTCCGTCGTTGGAAGGTTTCTCAATTCCTTGTGCTTTATTCCTCCTACATCGATCCTTTCCCTATTTTTTACTACGCTTCTCCTCTAAGTTTTCTCCTTCCCCTGATTCCTTATCAGTCTCGACGTTTTCCTCTCCCCTAGTTTCCAATCGTCTGCTCATACTCTCAGTCTTTCCCATGCATCCTCTTCTCTTTCTCTCACCATATTCTATCTTTCCTATCATCTCATTCCTCTCCGTCCTAAATATTTTTATCTTGTTCCTGACCAGCATTGATCATTTTCTCACACGGTCTTTTTCTCTCTTATGTTCCTGTCCGGAAGTTTTTTTTTTAACTTCTTCCTTTCCATGACCCATTCCTTTATTTTGTTCCTAACCATCCTCAATCCTCTCCTCCCTTTCCTCCCCACTCTCAGCCCCCTCCTCTCCGATCAATCCGTCCTCCCGCCGTCCTCCCTCTCTCAGTCCTGCTCATTAGGTGGCCGGGAGCCGGCGAGCGGCACCCGGCCCGCTCAGGGAGAGACGGCCGACCACCCCGGCCATTGTTTATAGAGCAGACCGATTGTTTATCGGCCGATAAAGGACGCCGGCGCCACAAAGTGGGAAGAGCCGGACGGATAAATTTCGGATCAATCTAATAAGGAATGTGGCGGCGGCTGCGCGTCACGCCCCCTCTCTGATTTGTGGCCTTTTTTCGTGACGTCCGTGACACGCTGCTAAGTTAGGCGAGTCCAGTGCGAGGAGATATTGCCGGCCAGAAGCGGCGGCCGAGCGGGAAACGAACGCTGCTCGGTAGATTTAGGTGCCGACGCGGGCTCTGGACAGGTGAGGGAGGAGGTGGGTGGGGCGGAGTAGGGTGAGTGACGGCCGGGAGTGCTGGAAAGGCGCTGCGGAGGGCCGGAGCGAATGTCTCTGGTTGATGTGTGGTGTGATACAGAGAAATCCGATGAGTGTGGATTGCCTCATAATAGCCGACTTGGGAATCAACATCCATGATGCAGGATTTTAACGCAAACCTGTATTCTACCGCACGCTTATGATTGCCTCACGTAGGTATAATTGAATGCTCATACGGGCCGAATTCACAACAACACTTCTCCTCAACGAAATTTGTCGTGATGGTCACGCATATATCCCACCACTCTTCTTCACTGTTGCTACCAAAACCTATCGTCGAGCTATAAACCTGAGCAGACGGCGTGGCGGGCCGGTCGGTCGGACGGCCGGTCGGTCGTATACGGACGGCGCTGGCTCAGCGGCCACAGCCGAGTCGCCTCAGACCGGGCTCTGCGCAGATGGCGCTAGTGTCACGGCAGCGGCCGTCGAGCGACCCGGCTGACCCCAGCTCTGCACTGACCGGGCCATGTATGTCACATGTTGGCTACGGGTTCAGTACAGTTATCGAGAATTGTGTACCTATCATCGCGCGATAAGAAGTAACATAAGTCGACAAAAAGTCTTTGGTATCAAAGACAGTTTCGTGCCGATCATTAGTAACCGATTCCTTTGGCCCGCTCATTCATCGTCAATAAATACCCGCTGCTGGTTGAAATTAACGCGATTCCGTAACGGCCAGTGCACTGGACATCCAGACACCATCTGACTCGGCAGACGGTGACAAGAAAATGCCGCAGTAGCCCGCATTTCGCCGTCAAACCCCGGTTCGAACACACGGCGGGTTGTAAATGATGGATAATTGTCGGTGTGGCTGTCACCATCGCTGGTATCAAAAGCTGAGCGGTTCTTGGAGACACTTTTCTAGGAGAGCTAGCTCAAGTGACTCTGAACGGAGCTTCAGTCACTGGCTGACTCTTGACTCTGCCTTTGGGTTCTCACAAGGGCAAACGATTTGTTTCGACCGGATCGGTACTGCCCAGCTAGCGAACGCGGTTAATGCTGATCAAGAATATTAACCCTTAGTCGAGGTCAGCCGTAAACGGTTTCATGAGCAATGGGAGGGTCAAACGTGGCCATCAAAAACGCAGCTGAGCAATTATTGCGATCGCCCTGGCAAAACCGGGCTCAGCCGGGATTTGAACCCGGGACCTCCTGCACCCAAAGCAGGAATCATACCCCTAGACCACTGAGCCACGAACGAAACTTGCCGATTGTAAATACAAAATGAAGAAATTGTACTAAACACTGACAATCTGACTGACGTTGTCTAACGTCTATGGACTGACATAGGTAGTGTGCAAAGTGCAACGTGCATTTTTTTGTAACGTTAAGTACCTACCTGAGCCGGTCGGGCGTTAGAGATTATACGCCAGCCAGCTGACTTCCCTATTCCCGAATGAAGCCGACGTACCGCCCGTCCTCGTTCCGCTCGAGCCTCCGGCCGTCACTGGACTGGCGGTCGGGGGGCGGGGAGCTGGGGGGGGGGGGGGGGGGATGGGACCGCGGTATCAGTTCGTACGGTGGGGAGTGTCTACCCTTCAGACGGACGGAGACATAATTGATGTCTTCTGGACACCTAATGTTTAACATATGTAGACTAAGCAGCACTGACAGTGCATCATGCATCGAAAGAAATGGACTCTCGAAGTCGAGTCGAGCATTCGGTTCCGTTATGCCGCACCTTTAGCGCGGCTGCTTCCCCACCCCCTCCCTCTTTTCATCCCTGGTGGAGCTGCCGGTGGACAGTGATAATTGTTCGTCTTTCAGTTTCGTTGGCTGTGCCCGATGCCGATCTTGAAGCAAAATTGGAAGTCGTGAAAACGGCTATTGTATGCATACAATTTTGTTTTCGGGTTTGTATGTGTATGTATTAGTCAAAGTGTAGGTACAGTTTGCACCACTATTCATCAACCCTCGCCGGCACAGGCCATTTTGCGTCCTTCGACGGCACAAGGGGGGGGGGGGGGTACGACCCTCCCCCCTCGCGTTTGGCCCCTGATCGAGCTAGAGCTTCGCGGAAAAAACGAGCGTGCTGCCCGTCACGAGAGGAAGCCGATGATACCCAATTTTAAGGTCCTAGGTCATCGGGTGACCTTCCAGGTCAGGTCAATGACCCGAAAACCGGGAAAATCGGGACCTGTTAGAAAGTCGTAAAGTGTGGCTGCTATGTGGTTTTCCGGGGTGCTGATCACGAATATCGTGTTAGTTTTGATCAGAGATGATGTCTTTAAGCATTTAGACCAGGTCGGGTCAGGTCAGTTCAGGTCAACCGGTAGGGGTCGTGACGGGTATTCGTAATACGTGTCAACCACCTCTGACAGCTTCGTAACATGTTACGAAGGCACCAAAACTACTTCGTAAATGTTCAAATATTTGCTTAATTCGAATTCAGCTCCAAAAACTAGCATAGATACATGTAAAACTCGAAAAAGTGAACCGAGGTCACCCGAGGTCACCAAAGGTCAATGACCTGACCTGACCTTCAGGTGACCTTGACACCCACCTTAATGCATGGGAGCAACATCAAATCACATGTTTGAACGTTTGAAACCACGAAAAGCTTGCAAACGCGCGGCTAATGCGAGCCGACATGCGCCGAATCGCGATTTCGGCCAAACATGGTCACGAGAAAGAGGTCACAGGTCAAAGGTCATTGGGGTCAGGGTCATGAAATTTTCAGGGTAGGTGTACAATTGATCAATGCGAGGGTACTGAAAGTTTCGTTGCGATCGGCCGCTTTTTACGCGAGTTATTCGCGAAAAACCTTAGGGGGTAGCATCAACCCCCCTCCCCCTGTGCCGGCGAGGGTTAAAACGATAGGCATGCCATAATAAATACGGTGATGTCTACCACATGCCAATGCGTCACTGTCATAGGTACTGCCATGGCACTCATGCCCTAATTACCGGGGGCTTTCCTGCCCCGCTACAATAATCCAGGAAACGTCTGTATGTTTGAATCTGCCAGTCTGTTCATCGCGCGAATCGTTATTTCCAAACAGCAGCTTACTACTTGTAAACAAGCCGCGCTGAAAGTAGCGACTGTTGTGTCGACGCCAAGAGGGCCAACGTCAACACAAAACAACGACAAAGGATTAAAAATGGTCGCCTGCGATCGATTTATATGTTCAGGTGGTGCTGTGACCCGGTGTCCGGTGTATTTACGGCGGAGCGGTGCGCGTCCGGGCACGAAATCCGCGCCGCTCAGACCCAGCACGATCCCTGAGTTAGGGGCTGGTTTTCGCGATAGTAAATATGGGATTATGGCGACGGCCGGCAACTTGCACCGATAACAATGGAGTTATCAGGGGCGGCACTGGCAATTATTGACGTGAATGATTGCTTTTCAGTTTGACTTTGGAGAGCGAATGGAAGCGTGTCAGAAAGGTTTGGTGGGAATGGTGAAGTGCTCAATAACTGTCGGTCTGATGACCGCGACTCTGACGTACGGACTGTGTTAACTGGTCCGTGACCCCGCGACTTAGCCATCCAGCCAATGGAAGTGTAGACTAGAGTCCATAGAGGCATTAGAACTGTCGGAGTTGTTAAAGTCATAAGTTCGTTAGAGCAATTAACTCGGTATGAATTGTTGGATTCCTTAGAGTCGTTAGAGTCGTTGCAGTATTTGGCTGTTAGAGCCACCTTAAAGTCAGTAGAATCGTTGAGTCGAGAGTTGAAAGTCATTCAATGGATTTAAATGCTTCCGTTTAATGACTAGTCATGACCGGAAGCCATTTTACGGTGCACCTGCTCAACCTTTTATGAAATACACGACAGGCATAAGGCAACAAGCACAACGCTATGCTAAACTGTTTTCATTCAGATCGCTTAGCAATTGATCCCTTTTCTCAAAAGCCCCCCCCCCCCCAAGAAAAAACAACTAAAAAGCCAACTAGTTGAAAACATTATACCAAAGTGCGAATGTTCGAGAGGACATTTCAGAGTAGACGGACGATCCCGGTAACAGGTAGACAGTTTGCAGACATTTTTTAACACGCCGACTGAACGAAGAGCGGAAACCGGTCTGTGCAAATTGAGCCCGGCATCACGACGCGTGTGAGGGCCCGACTCCACCCATCGCTTCTGTCATCGCTCAATTATAACCGACCTAACGGAGGTAGCGGTCATGAGTGGATTCATGCTGGTGATATCTTTTTGGACGGCATCTTACTGTTCTGATGAATTGAATTTGTTTCTTAATTGTTCTAGAATTTACATTTACCGGCACCTTTATCATTTTTCTTTCTCAATCCTAACACAACAGCGCTCAATCTCAACCACTCCCATCAGTCCCTTCGACATCCCACCGCCTCCCATCAACCCTTCCAGCAGCAATATCCACCGGCGCGGTGGTGGTCCCACTAGACCCCTAACTGTTCCACCACCCTCCCTCTGTACTTACCCCGTCCGTCTCGCCCGCTGGCAGACGGAGAATGGTCGACAAAGCGCGTAAATCATCGGGTGAAACCGAGCCCGGTTGTATCAGATCATCCATGACGAGTGGCTGCCTCCTCCGGTGCCCCGTGCCACAGAGCTGGCCGGCCGTGACATGGGGGTGGGATGGAGCCAGTGGTGGATGGTTGTCTAGTTTTACGAATCGGCAGTCTTCTCCCATTAGTATTTACAAGTGGGATATACCATAGACCTCTGCATAAAGAGGTATATGGATATTCATATGCACAATGTATTTATGTGATCCGTTTGTAGTCTGTCCGTCTGTACACTGTCTGTGGTCTGCGCTGGTCCAACAGTGGTCCGTCTGTGGTTCATCTTTGGTCTGTCTGTGGTCCGTCTGTGGCCCGTCTCTGGTCCATCTTTGATCCGTTTGCGGTCCCCGGTCTGCTGCAGGGATCCAGTGCAGGCCCCAGATGCAGGTGACGTTAAAGGAAAAGGGCCACCTTTAACATGGGGATTGAAACTGAGATAGCCATCTTGTAGCCCGTGTCCGAAAACCTGTCTGCCTACCTCCTTACGGCCGATTTCGGCCTCCATTCGTAGTTATCGGCAATTTTAAAAGAAAATACGCCAGGAATGCGTCCTTATCCCAGGAATGCGTTCTTATCCGACAATACAGCCACCCGCGGCGAGGCTTTGGTTTGTTACCAATCAGCTCCAACCAGCTCAGCTTTAACCAATCAGCTTATCTGACACAATCCGACGAGTCTGTCTTCTGAACGCTGATTGGCTTGAGTGTGACGTCATCGCTATGCCATCATACAGTAGGTGCCGTAGAGAGTATCAACATAGTACCAATATGTTAAATAGTTTTAAATACTTTTTCGCGAATTGTGCACTTCTGGCACCAGTTTTAAAAAGAAAATTAAAAATAATAATGTCAAAATGAAAAACAACGATATCTTCATATTTCACGAAGGTGGCCCTTTTCCTTTAACGTCGGATACTCAGGAGCACCGACCGGCTGCTGGCGACGAATGGCACGGCCGGGAACCAGAGCACGGCCGGTGGTATGGCTTAGGGAGCACGGCCGGTGGAGCACGACTGATGGTATGGCTTAGGGAGCACGGCCGGTGGAGCACGGCTGATGGACCACGGCGGGATGGAATGGAGTGAGTGTTAGTTGATCATAATTAGAATGATGATTGGTGAACGAAAATGAAAAGATTTAGGTAAATCCTTTATTTAGGTCACTCTTTTTCAAAAAGGCTCTCTTTTCTAGCTCTTTCATATCAACATCAATATATAAATAGGGTGACTCATGTTGTCTTAATGTATGGTATCAAGTTTATAACAAAAAAAAGTCACTGGGTTTTGATTTTGTAACCAAAAAACGAATTGGTTGTTTTTTTTAGAAAAAAGGTAACAGCCTGTCTGTTCATCATCGAGCATATTGCAAAAATAAGGAAGCAGTGGGTAACGTAAGACTCGGTTCGTACCGATGACCGATGACATAACTTATAGATAACACAGCGGTAGCGTCGGTCCTATACACAGCGGTATAGGTCGGTAGCGCTGGAGTTACGTTTAACGCGTTCACTATTGATGCGTTAAGGCCTGGCTACACTATGCGTTTTCTGCGTGCGTTTTTGGAGGTTTGCGTGTTTTGCGTAATATCGTTCTAGGAAAAAAGTTATAAACAATATAATTTTTACTTTGGTTATATACAAAAGCTAATATAACTCTTATATAACTAAAATTTAAGGTGAAAAACATCACAAAAACGTAATATCGTTCTTTTTTCTAGAACGATATCACGCAAAACACGCAAACACGCAAAAACGCACGAATAAAACGCATAGTGTAGCCAGGCCTTAAGTGCACGTTTACCTTATGGCCTATATACACTGTCGGTTTGGGTCTAGGAACGCTTTACACTGCCGATATCAGTGAAATAACGGTCATCGCGGTCAGTATATTGGTGAAGTAATGTTTACCGCGGTCGGCATATTGGTGGGGTAACGTTTAACACATCCATCGGCCAGTACCGTTGAAGTAACGTTTACCACTACCAGTATCGCCGAACGCGGCGCCTCATGAAACTAATGGCAGCCGACGGTGTGGTTTCATCGCACCACCAAATGACGGCCTGTCGCCGCTGACAAATAGATCTCTCTACTCAAATCGTGTTATTAATCGCGCCGTGCCGGATGGCGGAGTTCCGACGCTCGATGGCAGAGAGTTGGTGTGACGGAGGGCCGTCAGGAGTTTGGACAGACTCCCTCGTCAGCTGGGTGACGGCACTGACACTGGTGACGTCAGATGACGTGTCATGTCGCACTGATTACGTCAGGTGATAGTCAGTGGTGTCTGGAAACTATGAGAGTAGTGATGGGCCTTGATGATGGGTCGATCAGGACGTCACGGTTACATGCAGGCACTTATGAAGCGAATTATGGAAGCAACTGAGCATTTTATGTTTTTTTTTTTTTTAGAGCTACGAGTAGACTGTAGATCTTTAGTAACTACCTCTTCTGTCATTTCATAATCTGAAAGAAAAACGTGATTGCTTGATTTTTGGCTGCATACTTTCTGAACATTCATGAAGTTCAAAGCAAAAAATAAGTGCAAGACAGAGCGAATATAAACGATTACTGACGAACAGTAGCGGCGGAACACCCTCAATTAAGGGGGGGGGGGGCACTGCCGACTTTTGGTCCCATTCTTTCCATGCAACGCCCATAGGGCTAAGGTTAAAATGCAAAAATCAAAGGGGGCACGGTGCCCCGGTGCCCTCCCCGTTCCGCCGCCTAAGCTGACGAATGCTTTTATCGACCACTTCATTCGCATTTCGCATGATCTATTGAAAAATACATTTACATTATTTGTAATGCACATGCACATTTTAAGCAACATCGTTTCTCCGACCGAAGCAGTTGACATCAACAAAAAATGGACAGTAGCCACTCGATTTAAGCTGACACCACTGGTGTCACGGTATGATCCTGACGTATTGGTTCGTTAAGAACAATAAGGTCATGTGTCCGCCAACAGGACACACGCCATGTTACACGACAGACTGACACAAAATCCTTCGTGAAGATTTCTTCTTCGAGGCGGTAATCTCCCATGAAGAAATGTCGGTTCTAAGGAAGCAGACTGACAGATGTATGATACCAATTTTACAACGGCAGGCACTTTTTGACTGTGCCGAGGATTGCAGACGTTTCCGCAAACAGAGATCAGACAGGGTCGTGACACGCCGGTGAATCAGTGGGAAATTCTCAAACAATAAACGTAAATGTCAACTGTGAAGCTAGACATACCTATGTAGACCCAATTGTTTTTCTTATGATCGTACGTCATATGTCCTGCTTAATTTTCTGTCAGGAAAAACACTTGGGCATTAGGTACCAAAGGTCTTCCTGTTAAACTAGTCGTATAAATCATGTCATCTTATGAATGTTTGACGCCAATGAATTCCAATAGCTGCAATATCAGCGCCAATGAACGTAGCTTTATAGAAGCAGCGCTATCAAATACCACATTATGATATTATACTAACACATTCGTCATGCGATGAAGCAGCAGCACCGATGAACACCACTCGATTCATCGATGGCTCCAACGAATTCCACCCGAGCTCGGCACACGCAGCCCACCATCCGGCGTGCGTTTCAGGAAGCGGCATCGGATCAATTGCGTCACCGCACTGATTGTCTCCGAGGAGAGAGGAGACAGAGACGATTGCGGCGCGCTTACCTCACCTGTCGACGTTTGTGGCGCGCTCCATCGACAGACCTACGTAAAATTGGGGAAACTAATGACAAACACACTGATTAATGACCTGCCAATGATGGATAGACCGACAGGTAATATTTTTTTCATCATTTATCAGTATCTGTGCGCGGTTCTGAGAGCGAGTTTGCGTGCGCCAGGACTGTCTCTTGACAACAGGCGATGACAGAAGATATCACCTACTGTAAGGTTAGAGCCAACATCTGGCGCTAGCAGCAGAAATGAGCTGTCATGACAGCTCAGAGCTCGCCTAATGTGTGCATGGCCTTGAGGTTTGCTGTGCGACGTGCGTACTCCATCGAGACGCTGGGCAAGCCAAAATTTGTTGTTCTTAAACATGACGACGGTTTTTTTTTTGTCATCATGCACGCTTAGATCGTCCGTCATCGTCATCGTCCACCGTACTGCGGTGTCGAGCCGCAGCACTAGGGCAACCAGTGACGGTCAGCTTCATGTCCCGCGCGTGCGAACTGAGCTTGCCCGGCGCTCATTCATCTGTCGCGCAACGCGTTCATGGAATGAGTTGCCTGTGCCTGTTCGAAGCTGCACCGGTCTGGCGGCGTTCCGTAAAAAGGTTAAGAAACGGCATGTTTAATCCGGCTGCGCTAGGTCAATGTGGTCAGTTTATCATGTGTGGTGTGTTTTAACCTCTATAGAATCTGTCCTGTATGTATAGGTATGAGTTTTGAACTACTGAATGTATGACGTGGTTTACTGAAAACCCAATTTCTTGGATGTAACCGAAATATATGAGTATGGGTATGAGAGTATTAGATGCTAGATTTTTCGCAGTATTTGCACAAGATGTTCATTGGCCGACGATCTTGCCGATAAAGGCCATGAAAGCCCATCTACGAGCATGTTACATACTATGTTTAAAACAAAACTATTCACTCCCGACCTCAGTATGTACCCTCTCCTCGTCAACACCCCTTCGAATCAGCTCTTGGGGTGGCGTCACTGTCATCTTGTTCCTTAATGACGTCATACTGATGTCACAATGACGTTTGGCCTCAGCCGTCGGTCCGAGTGTCGACCCTTGCGGTCGCTGAATCCTGACTCGTCTGAGGGTCCCGACCGCTAAATATGTGAGACTCGCCGACACTGCCGTCCACCAGACGCATTATTACATATGATAATATCGTGCAATAATTAATTTCAAATACGAGCCTTTCATGCGCGCCGGTGTGTGATGGTTTATCACCTATGCTGGCGGCTGCAGTCGAGTGGACCTCGGTAATCACAGGTCCGGCTCGACGTATTGGCTAATGAATCACCCGACCTCCTCGGCTCAAACCTTCCACGTATTTCCTTGCAGTTGATCGGCGGCGGGGTGAGCAGAGACGGTGAAATAAATATTATAAAGATATGTGGATCGGTCATCTAAGAAATACATGCCTACGAGAAATACATGCCTAAGAAATACATGCCTACATGCCTCGTATATAGTACCTATGCATTGTCAGGCACACACACCACAGAGCCGTTTTGGAGTGATCGCAATTAAGCTGAAGGTTTCGTTTACTGCATGTAAGAAATAAAAAGGCCTAGCAACCTATTTTCATTTTTCACAGGCCAGCAATCCAGTATTTGACGATGACATTTACGTGCACATAGGTATGCCTACGTATCTGCAGTGTGTTGTATTGTGGAATTTGTCGCATAGAATTACGCAATAATGTGTTAAGTGGTCAAAATTACGAAGTTTCGCATGTTTTATTGCTTCAATGTGTTGTAGATCTACAAACACAGATGCAACACACACACACGAGTTAATTTGTCACTTCGATGCACCAGAACAATCTTGAACCAGAGCAAGCTGACTGACATGTGGCCTTGTACTTACAGTGTAGACAAGTTCGATAACAAATCGACATTGGTGATTATATTAGGGTATGAACATTGAACAACGCAGTCGGCAATGCAACCAGTCAATCATAATGCGTCGAAACAAGACAAGCACAGCTCTCTCTCTCTCTCTCTCTCTCTCTCTCTCTCTCTCTCCTCTCTCTCTCTCCTCTCTCTCTCTCTTCTCTCTCTCTCTCTCTCTCCTCTCTCTCTCTCTCCTCTCCTCTCTCTCTCTCTCTCTCTCTCTCTCTCTCTCACTCTCCCT